>NW_026125851.1:600000-796236 GCF_943737965.1 Phodopus roborovskii | reverse complement strand
CAGCACCTGAGATTCTCTCTTCGATCTCTTGTATTCTGTTGGTAATGCTGGCATCTGTATTTTCTGATGGATCCAACATTCCTTCAGTTTTTGTTTTCTCTATTGTGTGTATTTCAGTTTTCATATCTTGAACTGTTTCAATTGTTACCTTCATCTGTTTGATCTTTTTTTTTTTCTTGGCTTTTCTTACTTTAAGAGATTTGTTAATTTGTTCTAGTTTTTGTTCATTTTTTCTTCCATTCTCATATTGTTTTTGAGGACCTCTATCATTTTTATGAAGTTATTTTTTAAGTCGTTCTCTCATGCTTTATCTTCTTTGGTGTGTTCGGGTCTAGTTGGTGTAGACAGTACTAAGATTCTGCTTGTGTCATGCTTGTCTTTCTATTGTTAGGTGTTTTCTTGTATTGCCGTCTTCCCATCGCTCCTTCCAGTGGGTTAAGGTGGAGTCTCTCTCTCTCTCCGCTACCCTCCTGGTGGGTGTAGGTGGGTCAGGAGGTTGATGTCTGTTACTCTCGGTGGTTCAAGCTCTCTAGGAGGTCTCTCCTCTAGTAGGGGCCCCCGGGAAGGGTGTCAAAGATCATTCAGACAGGACTCAGTGTGGTCCTGCATGTAACAGGAGAGGTGTGTACATCCGTGGGCTTAGGAGCAGGCAGGGAAGGGCAAGTTTCAGTGCATAAGAAGTGGGTTTTGAATGATGTAGCATGGGGAAGCATCAGGTCAAATAACCACAAGTCCTATGTGGTCTGTCAGGGGTGATGAAGGCTTTCTGCTGCTCATCCTAAATTAGAAGAGGAATCAACTGGGAAGCTGTCAGTGATGTATCAAGTCCTGGTTATTCAGGCCTGATAAATCCAGGATGGAAGCCTGGAATGGTGCTTGAGTTACCGGAGGCCAGAGTTCTATGTGCAATTGACTGTTCACAGTCAGTCTGTGCATCTTGTCTACCCACCCTCTGTTTGACCTTACAGATCAACTCCATTCTTCTCACCTGGACACTGTGTGTGCTGAGACAGAAGCTTTGCAGTGTTAACTCAGATGTCTCAAAACTCAAGGACACCAGGTATAGCCTCTGGTTTTTTTTTTTAACCCTCACTCATTTCCCTTCCTTCTTCTGACAGAGTCTCACCACTCACCTTTCTGTATATATCATGTGCAGGTACAGGTGTATGCATACTATTGCATATATGTAGGGTTTGGAGGGTAGTTTGGGTGTTGGTCTTTAATTTCCATCTCGTTTGAGATAGAGTTGTTTGTTGTTCACCACTGTGTATGACATGACATCTGGATTAGGTCTCCTCTCTCCCCTTCCTTTCTCATCACAGGGTTGCTGGGGTTACAGATATTCATGTTATACATTTGGTTTTATGTGGGTTCTCAGGTTTAAACCCAGGTCCTCACATGTGTGCTGATATTTGTTTAGCCATTACCCATTGAGCCACCTGCCAGCCTCTAGTCACCTTTTGTGTGCTTATGACAGGGAAGTGATGGGATTTGCATTGAATAGCAGAATCCAGGTGACAAACTTCCCATTCCGTCAATACCATTTATGATCTGTATGATAGTACATTGCTTACATGACTTCTTCAAACCTGTTTCTTTATCTGTAGGAAGGGGATAATGATGTTGTTTGCTTAGGTAACTAATAAAGCATTGTCACAGTTGCTGGGAACGGCAAGTCTTCTTTAGATTGCAACTGTTGATACACTCAGAGTGAGCACCTGCATATGCACACAAAAACATAAACACACAATGCACAAAGTCAAACATAGACAAACATGCAGAATGCACATATATTTAAATATGGACAAATATGCATAATGCACACACATATAAACAAGGAATACATGCATAATGTACACATAACACAAACATGGACATAGTCACAGATACACACAAATATGGACATTGAGTTAGGGTTTTGATTGCCATGAAAAGACACCATGACCATAGCAACTCTTATAAAGGAAAACATTTAATTGAGGTGACAGCTTACAGTTTCAGAGTGTTATTCCATTATCATCATGGTGTGGAGCATGGTGGTGTGCAGGCAGACATGGCATTGTAGAAGGAGTTGCTACATATTGATTTCACAGGCAATAGGAAATAGACTGTGACACAGGGAGTAGCTTGAGCATAGGAGAACTCAAAGCCCTCCCTCACAGTAACACAAAATCTAGTCCAAGAAAACCACAACTCCCAATACTGCCACTACCTTTGGGGACATGTTTTTTAAACCACCACAGACATACATATACATGAACACACAAACATGGGCATATATACACACATATGTGCATGTATACATGCACATGCACATGCACATAATACAAATATATACACACAGTCACACACCCAACATACACACACATGCACATGTACACACATAAACATGGATATATGCACATATGGATGTATATAATACAAACATGTACACACATACATACCCAGGTATATATGTACATGTATGAACAACATGCACACACACATGTACATGCCTGCACTTTCACATGCACATACTCAATGTATTTACATGCACACACATGCACATATATACATACAAAATAAACATCCATCTACACACATACACATATGTACATACGTGTGCATACATACATTCACAACATCCAGGTACCACACACACATGCATAGAAATAGATATACATACAATGCAAAACATCATAATATTCTAAAATGCTTGACTATTTTGAGAGAGACTATACTTCTGTAGGACAAGCAGGTCTTAAATCCATGATTCTTGGTGCTAGGTTTGCTCAGTGATCCATATGGTCTGGTCTAAATCTCTTTCTCTGGCTGGGGAAGGCAGTGTGAGATACAGAGAAGGTGAATGTCTCACAAATGTCAGAGAATTAGCAAATGAATCAGTCATTCACTAAATGTCCCCAGACCCAGACCATTGCTCAGTACAACTTGTGGTCAGCTACTCTTTCTCTTCCTCCTCCTCTTCTTATTTTACAAAATAGTCTTACAACTCTCTCTCTCTCTCTCTCTCTCTCTCTCTCTCTCTAGTCTTGATATCTAAATAAATTTGACCTTGCAATAAATGGCATTTGTCTGTATTTTTATTTATTATGAAGTTCATAGGACTCGTCCACATTTGTCAGCTACCAGTGCCTCACCCCTTCTTATGGCAGCATAGTGTTCCATTGAGTGGCTGTGCTACATTTTCTTTATCCCACTTTTATTAGTTTGATTATATGATATGTTCATTAATTAGATATGACACATATGACCCATCCTATATTTATCTGTTTTATTCTATGGTATATTCATTATGGTGTTATGTCTTATGTACACTATACTTATCTACACTTATTTTATTATTTTGATGAATATTTGGTTATTATCTTCTTTAGGTCAGAGGAAAAGAGAATAATTGCCTTGCATGTATGGTGTTTCTTTTCTTGTAATGTGTGTATTTCATTTTTGAGATAATAAAAAGGAAAATATGATTTAAAAAAGGATTTGGAACTATATAGTAGTGACTGCATGATGTGTGAGTGTACTCAAAGTCACTGAAAAGAAGTTTATTTTCTTCAAATTATGAATTTTGCCTCAATGAAAGAAGGAACTCTCAGTATTTTATAACCATGGATTTAACACTCACATAATGAGGTCTAAGTATCTGGACAATGAGCCCATGTAGTCATTCATTGCTAAACAAAAATCTATTCAACACACACACACACACACACACACACACACACACACACACACCTACCTTTGAATCCATGTGGATCTCTGAACAACAGCATTTTAATTGCCCATAGAACTTGATTCATTTACCTTGAGACAGCTAATTTCACTCTTTCTGTATCCCTAGCATGGTGCTGAGCCAGTTGGTTGCTGTCATCTTCAGACAGTGCCAAGTGTCTTTGTGGAGACCATACCAACTCTCAGGACAATTCATTTTGTAAATATTATCTTCCAGGTTGCTGACCTTCAAGGCTATTGCCCAGATATTCATCTTGGGCTGCTCCTGGGTGCTGGGCATTTTCCAGATTGGCCCCATGGCAAGCATTATGGCGTACCTGTTCACCATTATCAACAGCCTGCAGGGTGCCTTCATCTTTCTCATTCACTGTCTGCTCAATCGCCAGGTATTTGGCTGCCACCTCCCACCTGTCTTTCTGCATAGAACCACCCACTTCATCTGCTTAAAGCAGATCCACTTCCCTATCTAGAATGCCATGTTGTGTGTATGTTGTATGTGTGTATTTTGTGTGTTGTATGTATTTGTGTGCATGTATGTTTTGTATGTTGTATATGTATATTCATACCTCTGCTCTTGTTTCTCTGGAGGCTAGAGACTGACATTGGTGTCTTCCTCCATCATATTCCTCTGGCCTCTAGTATTTTATTTAAATTGATATGCACCTGTGTGTGATCTCCTCTCAGAGCAGTTTAACCAAGAGAAAGCCAAATTGTGAAGTCTCTATTTCTCTCTTCATGCCTCCTGTCTGTCTTCAGCCTGGTCTGTTTGGCCTACATGTGGAATATATTGCATCTGTCTGTATTGCCTATGTGTTGTTTATCTATTGTGTCTCTATTGTGATTATTCTGTTTATTGAACAGTACAGAAAACACAGCATGGAAAGGGGACAAGGAGTTATTTACAGAAATCTTTGACAGAGTTTTACAAAGGGGAAAGTTACTTAATGACCACAGCTGACTCAGAAGAGCAGTCAGAATTGCAGATATGATGAACCTGTGCCTTTGTGGTTTTATTTATTTATTTTTTGTTGTTGTTGTTCACATTTGTGGCATATTAGTTTTATTTCAGATTGCTTTCAACCTGTTTGTTGTTCTCAGCAAATGATCAACACACACACTCACTTACTTCTAGGTCAGAGATTTGGGAGGGTACATAATTTAAGATTAAAGCTATCCTTTGGCTTAGATTTTAAAAACTGATACCACGGGCAATTCAAGGCATAGTAAGGTTGGTTATATTGTTCTCTTAAATGTAGGTTAGACTTAAGCAGGTTGAGCACATGATAGGATATAAGGTTGAACACATAGTTTTAGTTTATTTCAAGGTATATTATTAACCTAGTTGCAAGGTCTGAGAAAAGTTCAGTGTCTTCAAAGGCAGATGGTATTTTCAGAAGAATGTGTCACCTCGCCTATGCACATGAATGTAGGGCCTGTAGTGGCCTGAGGAAGGCTTGAAATCAACTAAAGTTGGAGTTGTGGGTATTTGTGAGGCTCTTGACATGGTTGTTAAGATTTAAACTCAGGTCCACTGTAGGAACAAGGTATACTCTGAACCAGTGTCTTCTGTCTAGCCCTTCAGTGTTATCTTTTGAGACACATCTTACAGAGCATGGAACATCTATTAAGATAGACTGGTCAGCCAGCCAGCAGGCCCAGCAAGCACCTTCTGTCTCTGTCTATCCAGAAGTGTGAAACCATGTTGGTGTGTCCCCCTGAATTTTCTTCATGTTTGAGAGTCTCATACAATGAAATATATTCATACCCACGGCCATTCTTACCCTCAGCTTCCCACATTTTCCTCTTAACATGTTCCCCAACAAACTTCATGTTACATGACTTGAAAATCCTTGCTAAGTCCAGTTAGTGTTTTTCACAGGAACGGGGAAATCCATTGGAGCATATCCCCAGAGAAGAAAATTTTCTGTCTTAGAAATGATTAACTGCCAATCAGTCCTTAGTAGAGGGTGGGTTCTAGAGGTCTTTTACCCAATCCAGTTTAGAATTTGGCTGGCTTGACCCTCTGCAGGAACTGACAGCTGCTGAGAGTTCATGAGTGTGATGGAATGGCATAGCCAGAAGACTGCATTTCACAAGAACCCTCCCCCTCCTCTAGCTCTTATATTCTTTCTTTCCTCATTTTCCATGATGTTTACTGACTCTTGGTATGTTGAGCGATGTATATGTTCTGTTTAGAGCTAAGCACCATACTTGTTTTTGTTATGTGGGTGCTGGAGATCCAAAACTTACTCACTGGTTCAATGCCTTGCTTTGTTGTGTCTCCATCTCCAGGTACGGGATGCATATAGGAAAGTCATCATTAGGAAGACTGAATCTAGCTCCCATTCCCAGACTTCGGGGATCTTACTGACATCTATGCACTCCGTTTCCAATATGGTAAGGGAGTGACTATGTGTTTCCTGCTGGGGCTGACTAGAAGGGGTACACTTGCTCAGCAATGCTGAACAATGCCTCATGTCAGTTACTGTGACTGCTAAGTGTGCTCACATAGAATTTTAGGATGGGGATATTAGAGCAGGATGCTTAGGTTTATACCCCATCTTTAACACTTACCAACTGTGTGACTGCATAGGGTGACATACAGAGATGCAAAGAGAATGTACATGTTAAGGATTTTATCCTAGTCAATGGTCAATGAGGCTGTCAGGAAGATGTTCTTACTGCTTCAAAAGAATGTGATAGTTCACATTCTTAAGTTCTGTGACCAGCCTAGTTGACAAGTGACAGGTAGGTGGATTAGTCAAAGAAGGTATCTTAGCTACTTTTTTGTCATTGAGACAAAATACCAGATGGAAGTAGCTTAAGAAAGGGGGGTTATTTTGTCACAGTTCAAGGGTACAATCCATTATGGCAAAGAAATCATAATATCAGGAGCATGGAGTAACTGGTCACATGGCATCCCAGCCAGGAAACAGAGAAATGAACTCTGGTGTGGGCTCTTTTTCTTCTTTTTATACAATCCAGTCCCCCAGCCCATGGGATGGTACTTCCACATGTAGAGTGGGTCTTCCCATCTTGGTTAATGTAATCTGGATGATCGCTCACTGGTATTGCCAGAGGCTTGTCTCCTAAGAAATTCTAAAATCTGTCAAGTTGACACTCAATCTTAACTATCACATATGGTGTGTACACACAGTATGGCTTTATTCTGCCACAAAGAAAAAGAAAATGGAGTATTATTCAGAAACATGGTTGGAATCGGAGATTAGTGTAACCGTTTGGGAGGAGAAACAGAATTGGTGTGAGTAGAGATGGGTGAAGAAAGGGTAACAAGTACATAATGAATGTATATTAAACATTACAGAAAAACATTATTTTGTTCAATATACTAATAAAGAAAAGCAAATAATATATACATTTACATATATATGTATAGGTACACAATGTTTGTTATATTAAGTAAATTTTTGCATCAATTTTTATCTTAACAGAACTTCATGCTGACTTCACAATTCACTTAATGCTTATCAAATATTTGGTTATATGGGTCTGTCTTAGTTTCACTTCCTGTGGCTGTGACAGAATAACCCGATAAAAGCAATTCAATGGAGAAAGAGTTTATCTCACAATTCTAGATAATAGCTCATCTTCAGCGAAGTTATGGAAGTAGGATCTTGAAAGAATTGGTCACATTGTATCCACAGTCAGAAGCAGAGAGCAATGAGTTAAAGCATGTAGGCTAGTACACAGCACACTTTGTCCAGCCTTACACAGTTTAGAATCACCTTTTTAGGGATTGGTGGTGCCACCCATAGTCAGTGTAATTAAGACAGTCCCTTAGGTCAGCCTGATCAGAAAATACCACACTGAGACTTTTCAGGTAACTCTGGATTTTGTTAAGCTGACAGGGAAAATTAACCATTACAACTATCATATTCCTTGTGAATCTACCACTGATGAATTGCCCACACTCCTGTAAATCACCAACCTACTACCCCAAAGATGTTCACACAAGTAAGTAGTTAAACTCAAGGAGTCATGAAGAAAGTCAAGCATGACTAACATTTCAATGTTTATGCTTATAGTCTATTTCTGTATCAATCTCTGTGTATGTGTGAGACTGATACCCCTGCAGATAAGATATTAAAGATAATTTTTGGATCAGTCTGTTTAATTGATGATGAGGTCATTTTCTTTTGTGTTTTTCAGGGTTAACATCTTTTCTTGCTTTTAAATATACTATGGAGCAACACTTTGAGGATTGTAAGTGCTTTCACTTAGCTAGGAGAAACACGAATTACTGCCCCAAATCTTTCTCCTGTGCTGTACAACTGTGAGGCCACACATGTTTTGAAAACAGCATGTCCTGCTGTAGTGGCGCAAGTGTCATCATTTCCTTGTCTCCTATATCCTTTGTTGTGGGGCTACATGAATTTTCATCTAACATCTACCATGTATTGGACATAGATTAGCTCTCAATAAACAATTTGTTATCTTTCTGAGCAACTTACCTATCTGTTATTTACGACTTGACGATTTCCTATATGTGTGCATTGATCATATCCACCCTAATTCTCCAAACCCTCTGGCAAACCCAATGTATTCCCCTCTTACATTCACATTCTATTTTTCTTGTAACTCTGTGAGTTCAGCTGGTGCTTCTTCCACATGGAATATGGATGATCATTTGATATTGTGGATTGATCACATGTAGTAAGCACAACTGCAGTGAATTCATGAGTACATTGGTCATGCCATGTCTGGAAGACACTGTTTCATATCTGTCCTCCCCATCCTCCAGTTCATACATTCTTCCTATCTCATATGCCATATTTTCCCCTTTGTTAGGGGTTTCATATAATTTTCTCACCTAGGGCCAAGAATATAGTCATTTTACTCAGAACTTGAATGGACAAGTTATGAGTCTCTTCTCTACATCTTCTTGACTTAAAAGAAAAGATCAGTAAAACCACACTAGGAATACCAAGCAAGCAACATCACACCTAAATATCCTTCAACTGATGAATGGATAAGGAAAATGTGGTACATATATCACCAGGGGATACTATTGGCTATAAATAATATGAAATCAGGAACTTTACATGTAAATTGATGGAACTAGAAAATATCAGTGAGGTAACCCAGAACTATAAAGACAAATGTTTCATGCTCCCTCTAAATTGTGGTTCCTAGCTCCAAATCTCTGATGTAAGCACATATCTTAGAATAACTATAGAAACAAGAAAATCAAAGAAAATAACATAGTGGGTGTGGAGGAATAATAAAGAGGGGAGAGCCAAGACACAGTTGATATTAAAGAGAAATGTGGCAAATTGGGGCTTTAATTGGGTAGGAGGGAAGTAATACAGGTAGACAGGGAGGGAGGAGGAATAGATAACACTAAGAATGTTTGAAAAGCCATAAGTAATCATAGTGTTTTATATTTATATAAAAGTACATATAATACATGGTATTTGTGTATACACATACACAGATATAGATGTAGGTATAGATATGTTGAAATGAAGTTGCCATTGTCATACTCCTACCAAAAGCCATAGACTATATAGCAAAACCATCAGTAATGGGTGGAGGCACCTTCTCAAGTTGGTAAGGAAATTCCAAGAGAATAAATAAAATATAGGTTATTGTATTGCCCTTGATTGTTTCTAGAAGTTTAAGAAAGTTCTTATTGCTGAAGATGCTATGTACTTTGGACACAGGACTGAGACAATTCAATCTTCATTTTTTAAAATTTTATATTTTTTCCTATTTTTGTGAAAATAGGTTTTTTTCAGACAATATGTTCTGATTAGGGCTCCTCCCTCTATACCTCCAAGATGTTGAAGTCATGAAACTTACAGGTAAATGGATGGAGTTGGAAAAGAAAACAGCCCATGTGAGGTAACCCAGAAAAAGAAAGACAAAATGGCATGATTTGCTTATATATTGATGTTAGCTGTTGAGACATTGATAAGCAAGCTACAGTCCATATAATTATAGAAATTAGGTATTGAATAAAGGACCAGGGAGGTGGTATGGATCTCCTTAGAGAAGGGAAGTAGAATAAATAGTCATGGGTGGACAGGGATAGGGACTATAACAGGAGGGTCAAACAGAGAGGACAAAGAAAGAGGGAGCAAGGGAGGGATAGATATAGGTATAGTGACAGATAAAACTCAGAGCCATTAGAGGGGTTGTATGGAAACCTAATACAGAAGAAGATTCCTATAATATATGCATATATAAAGGTAAACTAAATGAAATTACCAAATAATAGGGGAGACAGAGCGACAATTGGACATCCCTCATGATCAAATGAAGTTTCCAGTACTGGGAATGGGTTATATATAATCAAGTTCTTGGCCAAGGGGTCCCATGGGAAGACCCAAACATCCAGGCTATTGTCAAGTGTATTCATTGCTCTAAAATTAAAACAAAACAAAAAACCCCAACTGACAGGAAGGCCCCATTGCTGAAGATATCTGCAAAACAAACTGAACATGGGAAAGTTCAGCTGGTGCAGACAAAGCCTTCATCTCTACATACTAGCATCTTTGGAATAAGAAGTTACTCTTTACCCCCAGTGACCAGAAAGGAGCATCCTCTCCCACCAACCATCCCCTGCCACCTCACCAGTGACCACCCAAAACACCATTTCCACCTGCATCTGGAGGGACAGGTCAGTGCCTTAAATCCAGGCTTGAGAGCCCTGCTTGCTAGGTCCTAGCCCCTACACCCTCCCACCCATGACACCCCAGCAGTCAGGCAGCAACACCCAATCCACCCAACCATCCCCTGCCACTACACCAGTGACCACCAGAGCCACAGGAATCAACTTCACTCAGAGGAAGATACCTCAACTATAACTCAGGAAGAACAATCACCAGAGCTCCAGGCCCTAACTGTACTGACTGGAGGAAGAGATAGGTAGACAGCACAAAGAGCAATATGGCACCACCAGAAACTAGTGGTCCTGCATCAGCAAGACCTGAATAGTCCAACACAGATGAAGCAGAAAGAAATAACTTTAAAAGTTTATGAAGATAATAGAGACTCTTAAAAAAGAAATGAAAATTTTCCTTAAAGAAATAACAAACATAGTTTGGAAAGAACGACGCCCAAATTCCCAAATATTGTCTATAAATGTTTGTTTTCATTTAAACGGACTTGGTTATATAAAATAAATAAATAAATAAAAATGGAAAAAAGAAAAAAAAAGAAAGAAAAGCAGGACAGTGGAGTTATAGAACCTAATTTTAATAATGCTGCTTTTGTGATGTCTATGAAATAAAATGCACTAGAGTCCTACATTTTTATATGCCTATGAGCTCTATTCAACTATATTTTTATTACAACTGAAAGATTTACTTTTGCCTATGTTTAGGCAAAAGGGTATTTAGTAGTAGTAAAAAAAAAAAAAAATAACAAACAAAAAATTGAAAGAAATCAATAAATCCCTTAAAGAAAGCCAAGAAACAAATGGGTTCAAGACTTAAAAATTGAAATAGAGGCAGTAAATAAAACACAAACCAAGATAATTCTTGAAATGAATAATCTAGGCAAATGAACAGGAACTACATATGCAAGCATAACCAACAGAATGCAAGAGATGAAAGAGAGAATCTCAGGCATTGAAGATACAATAGAGAAAATAAATTTGTCAATAAAAGGAAATGTTAAATCCAACAAATTCTTAATATAAAACATTCAGGAAATCTAGGATACTATGAAAAAACTAAACCTAAGAATAATAGGAATTGAAGGAGAAGAATTCCAGCTCAAAGGCACAGAAAGTATATTCAACAAAATCATAGAAGAAAACTTTCCCAACCTAAAGAAAGATATGCCTATGAAGGTACATGAAGCTTACAGAATACTAAATAGACTGGACCATATAACAATCAAAATACTAAATATAGAGAATAAAGAAAGAACACCAAGAGCTACAAAGGTAAAAGACCCAATAACATATAAAAGCAGACACCAGAATTCCACCTGAATTCTCAGTGGAAACTCTGAAAACTGGAAGGTTCTGGGCAGATGTTCTGTAGACACTAAGAGACCACAGATGCCATTACAGACTACTATACCCAGTGATACTTTCGATCACAAGATATCCCATAAGAAAACCAGATTTTAAACAATATCCGTCCACAAATCCAGCCCCACAGAAAGCACTGGAAGGAAAACTCCAACCCAAGGTAGTTAGCTACATCCCCCAAAACCACAGGCAACAGGTAACCCCAAACCATCAAACCCCAAAAGAAGGGAAACACGCAAGCACTACCACCACCATTAACAAAACCAAATATAACAAGAATTAACAATCACTTATCATTATTTTCTCTTAATATCAATGGTCTCAATTCACCTATATAAAGACACAGGTTATCAGAATGGATATGAAAACAGTAAACACTGAGCTGAACTCCTAGAATCCAGTTGCAGAGAGTTAGGAGTGATGAACAAAGGGGTCACAAACAGGCTGCAGAAACCCACAGAGACAGCTGACCTGAACAAGGGGGAGCTCATGGACCCCAGACTGATAGCTGGGAAACCAGCATAAGACCAACTCAGACCCAGTGACATGGGTCTCAATTAGAAGACCTGGGCAGTCTAAGGGACCTCTGACAGTTGAACTAGGATGTATCCCTGGTGCATGACAGGACTTTGGGAGCACATTCCCCATGGAGAGATACTCCCTTAGCCTAGAGACATGAGGGAGGGACTAATCCCTACTGCAAATGACTTGAGAGATTTTGATGATCCCTCCTGGAAGGCCTCACCATCCCTGGGGAGTTGATGGGGAGTGGAACAGGGGAATTGGGGTGGGGGCATGGGAGGGTGTAAAGTAGAGGAAACTGGGATCAATATGTAAAATAAGAAAAAATATAAAATAATAGGTCTTGAGGAAAAAAAAATCACTGAAGCTCAAACCACACATCAAAACCCATATACTTATAGTAGGAGACTTCAGGGCCTGACTCACCTCTGGACAGGTCTGCCAGACAGAAACTTAAGAGAGAAATAAGGTAATTGACAAATATTATGACTATGATTCAAATGGACTTAACAGATATGTATAGAATGTTCCATCCAAACACTAAAGAATATATCTTCTTAGCATTTCATTAAACCCTCTCTAAAATTGACCACATTCTTGGTAACAAAAAACCCTCAACAGATACAAAAATTGGAATGACTCCCAACCTGTTAGAATTTAACAACACTAATGTCAGAAAGCCTACAAACTCACAGAAATTGAACAATGCTAAACTGAATCATTACTGGGTCAATGAAGAAATGAAGAAAGAAATTAAAGACTTCTTAGATTTCAATGAAAAATAAAAGCACAACAAACTTATGGGACACCATGAAAGAACTGCTAAGCAGAAAGTTCATAGCACTAATGCTTACATAAAGAATGTGGAGAAATCTCATACTAATCAACAGCACACCTGAAAGCTCTAGAACAAAAAGTAGCAAACTCACCCAGCAGGAGTAGACAGATGGAAATAATCAAACTAAGGGCTAAAATCAACAAATAAAATAAATGAAACAATACCAAGAATTAATGAAACTAAGAGTTGCTTATTGAGAAAATCAACAAGATAGACAGACCCTTTTCCAAACTAACCAAAGGACACAGACTAAATAAACAAATTAACAAAATCAGAAATGACAAGTGGAACATAGTAACAGACATTGAGGAAATCCAGATAACCGTTAGGTCATATAAAATAATAGGTCTTGAGGAAAAAAAAAATCACTGAAGCTCAAACCACACATCAAAACCCATACACTTATAGTAGGAGACTTCAGGGCCCGACTCACCTCTGGACAGGTCTGCCAGACAGAAACTTAAGAGAGAAATAAAGTAATTGACAAATATTATGACTATGATTCAAATGGACTTAACAGATATGTATAGAATGTTCCATCCAAACACTAAAGAATATATCTTCTTAGTATTTCATTAAACCGTTAGGTCCACAAAATTTAAAAATTTAAAGAAATGGACAATTTTCTGAATAGGTACCACATACCAAAATTACATCAAGACCAGATAAAAAATTTAAATAGACCCATAACCCCTAAAGTAATAGAAACAGTCATCTGACATCTCTCAACCAAAATAAGCCCAGGGCCAGATTGTTTCTGTGCAGAATTCTACCAGTATTTTAAAGAAGAGCTAATATCAACACTTCTCAAGTTGTTCCACACAGCAGAAACAGAAAGAACAATGCCAAATTCTATTTATGAGGCTATAGTGCCTTGCTACTCAAATCACACAAAAACACAACTAAGAAAGAGAACTACAGACCAATCTCTCTCATGATGCAACATTAATAATATACCAACAAACTAGATACAAGACCATATAAATAGATTATTCACTATGATCAAGTAACCTTCATTCCAGAGATTTCAGGGATGGTTCAACATATGAAAATATTTCAATGTAATCCACCATATAAATAAACTGAAAGAAAAAAAACACATGATCATTTCATTAGATGCTCAGAAAACCTTTGACAAAATCCAATACCCCTTCATGATAAAGGTCTTGGAAAGATCAGGGATACAAAGAACATACCTAAACATAATGAAGGCAATATACAGCAAGCCCATAGGAACATCAAACTAAATAAAGAGAAACTCAAAGAAATTTCACTAAAATCAGAAAAAGACAAGGAATAAGACCACTCTCTCCATATCTATGCAATATAGTACTTGAAGTTCTAGCTAGAGTGATAAAACAAAACAAAACAAAATAAAAAGATCATGGGGATACAAATTAGAAGAGAAGAAGTCAAATTATTGCTATGTACAAATGATAAGATAGTGTACATAAGTTACCCCAAAAGTCTACCTGGGAACTCCTACAGCTGAAATATACTTCAGTAATATGACAGAATCCAAAATTAGCTAAAAAAAAAAAACAATAACCATACTACATAGAAATAATAAAAGGGCCGAGCAAACAATCAGAGAAACACCAACCTTTTCAATAGTTATAAATACATAAAATATCTTGGGGTAATGCTAACCAAACAAAATGGACAAATTTCTGGATAACTATCAGTTACCAAAATTAAATCAAGAACAGACAAACAACTTAAATAGACCTATAATCCCAAATGAAATATAAGCAGTCATCAAAAACCTCCTAACCAAAAACATCCCAGGGTCAGATGGCTTCAGTGCAGAATTCTATCAGAAATTCAAAGAAGAGCTAATACCAATACTCCTCAAATTGTTTCACACAATAGAAACAGAAGGTTCATTACCGAACTCTTTTTACTAGGCCACAATTACCATGGTACCCAAGCCACACAAATACACAAAGAAAGAGAAGTACAGACCAATGTCTCTCATGAACATTGATGCAAAAATACTCAATAAAATACTGACTGGCAAATCAAATCCAAGAACACATCAGAGAAATCATCCACCATGACCAAGTAGGCCTCATCCCTGGGTCGCAGGGATGGTTCAACACATGAAAATCTATCAATGTGATCCACCATATTAACAAATTGAAAAAGAAAAACCACATGATCATCTCACTAGATGCTGAAAAAGTCTTTGATAAAATTTAAACCCTTTCTTGATGAAGGTCTTGGAGAGATCAGGGATAACAGGAACATACCTAAACATAATACGAGCAATAAACAGTACACCAACAGTCAACATCAAACTGAATGGAGAGAAGCTTAAGGTGATTCCTCTAAAATCAGGAACAAGACAAGACTGCCCACTCTCTCCACATCCTCTTCAATATTGTACTTGAAATTCTAGCTAAAGGTATAAGACAACAAAAGGAGATCAAGGGGATCCAAATTGGAAAGGAAGAAGTCAAACTTTCACTATTTGCAGATGATATGTAAGAATTTGTTCACCAGTACCTCCCACTTACTCTTCTTTTTTTTATTTATTTATTTATTTTTATTTAATTTTATATAACAAAGTCCAATTAAATGAAAACAAACATTTATACACAACATTTGGGAATTTGGGCGTCGCTCTTTCCAAACTACTTCCTGCTGGTAAGGGGCGCTGTCTTGGGGGATTCGAAGAAGATTCAGATATCCTAGCTGCAGTCTGCAGGGCCGCCTTGTCCAGCCGTTTGGAATGTAGGATCAGCCTGTACTCTGTTTCAGGCGGTCTGGCGTGATCAAACCACATTAGTCTGGAAGGAATCCACATCTTTTCATTTTCTCCCACTTACTCTTCTAAGAGGTTCAGTGTGGCTGGATTTATGTTGAGGTCGTTAATCCATTTGGACTTAAATTTTGTGCATGGCAATAGACATGGGTCTATCTGCAGTCTTCTACAAACCATAATCCAGTTGTGTCAGCACTATTTGTTGAAGATGCTTTCCTCCTTCTTTGTAAATTTTAGCTGTTTTGTCAAAAATCAGGTGTTTGTAGATATGTGGGTTAATATCAGGATTAATTCCATTGGTCTACCAGTCCATTTTTGTGCCAATGCCAAGCTGTTTTCAGGACTATAGCTCTATAGTAGAGCTTGAAGTCAGGGATAGTGATGCCTTCTGAATTTCCTTTATTATACAGGGTTGTTTTGGCTATCATGGGTCTTTATATACATATAAAGTTGTTTATTATCCTTGCAAGGTCAGTGAATAATTTTGCTGGGATTTTGATGGGGATTGCATTGAATCTGTACATTGATTTTGCCATTTTTACTGTGTTTATCCTACCTATCCAAGAGCATGGGAAAGCTTTCCATTTTCTGGTATCTTCTTTAGTTTCTTTCTTTAAAGGTCTTACTATAGGTCTTTTACTTGTTTGGTAAGCATTACACCAAGATATTTTATATTGTTTGTTACTATTGTAAAAGGTGGTGTTTCTCTTATTTCTTTCTCAGGCCCTTTATCATCTGTATACAGTAGGGCTACTGATTTTTTTTTTAGTTAATCTTATGTCCTGCTAATTTGTTGAAGGTGTTTATCAGCTGTAGAAATTCCCTTGTAGAGTTTTTCTGGTTGCTTATGTAAACTATCATATCATCTGCAATTAGTGGCAGTTTGATTTTTTCCTTTCCAGTTTGTATCCCCTTGATCTTTTTTTGTTGTCTTATTGCTTTAGCTAGAACTTCAAATGCAACATTGAAGAGATATGGAGAGAGTGGGCAGTCTTCTTCCTGATTTTAGAGGAATCACCTTAAACGTCTCTCCATTCAGTTTGAAGTTGGCTGGTGGTTTACTGTATATTGCTTTTATTATGTTTATGTATGTTGCTTACCTGTTCTTGATTTAATTTTTGTAAGTGATACTTATCCAGAAACTTGTCCATTTCCTTTGAATTTTCAAATTTTGTGGAGTACAGGTTTTCAAAGTATGACCTGAAAATTGTCTGGATTTCCTCAGCATCCATTGTTATGTCCCCCTTTTCATTTCTGATTTTGTTAATTTTCATGTTCTTTTTGATTAGTTTGGATAAAGGTTTGTCAGTCTTGTTGATTTTCTCTAAGAACTGATTCTTTGTTAAAGTGATTCTTTGTATTGTTTCCTGGTTCCTATTTTATTGATTTCAGCTCTCAAATTGGTTATTTCCTGGCTTCTCCTCTGGGGTGAGTTTGCTTCTTTTTGTTGTAAGGCTTTCAGTTGTGATGTTAATTCTCTTATGTGACTATCCTCTGTTTTCTTCATATGGACACTTAGTGCAATGAACTTCCCTCGTAACACTGCTTTCAAGGTGTCCCATAAGTTCGGGTATGTTGTGTCCTCATTCTCGTTGAATTTTAGAAATCCTTAATTTCTTTATTTCTTCTTTGACCCAGGTATGGTACAATTGTGCATTGTTCAGTTTCCATGAGTTTAGGGTTTCTGAAATTTGTGTTGTTGTTTAATTCCAATTTTAAAGCATGGTGGTCTGATAAGATACAGGGGACTAGTCCAATTTTTTTTTTTTTTTTTATCTGTTGAGGTTTGTTATGTTGCCTAGTATGTGGTCGATTTTAGAGGAGGTTCCATGTGGAGCAGAGAAGAAGGTATATTCTTTTGTGTTTGGATGGAATGTTCTATAGATGTCTGTTAATCCCAACTGAGACATAACTTCTGTTAGTTCTTTTGTTTCTTTGTTAGGTTTCTGTCTGGTGGTCCTGTCTAGTGTTGAGAGTGGAGTATTGAAGTCTCCCACTATGAGTGTGTGAGGTTTTATGTGAGCTTTGAGTTTTAATAGTGTTTCTTTTATGAATGTGGGTGCCTTTTTATTTGGAGCATAGATGTTCAGTTATGAGACTTTGTGCTGATGGACTTCTTCTGTGATGAATAGGAAATGACCTTCTTCATTTCTTTTGATTAATTTTGGTTTGAAATTTAACTTGTTAGATATTAGGATAGGTACTCCTGCTTGCTTCTTGGGTTTATTTGATTGTAAGGTCTTTTCCCAGTGCTTTACTCTGAAGTAATGTCTGTCTTTGAAGCTTACATGTGTTCCTTGTATACAGCAGGATGAATTCTGTCTTTGTATCCATTCTGTTAGCCTGTGTCTTTTTATAGGAGAATTAAGACCATTAATGTTGAGGGAAAGTAAGGATTATTGATTGTTAATTTTTGTTTGTTTTAGATTTGTTGTTGACAGTGGTATTGTGAATATATTTGCTCTGTTTTATCCTTTGGGTTCCGGTGAAGTGGGGTTGTCTATTGCCTATGCCTTTGTGAGTGTAGTTAACTTCCTTGGGTTGGAGTTTTCTTTCCAGAGCTTTCTGTTGGGATGGATTTATGGATGCGTATTGTGAAAATCTGGCTTTGTCTTTGAATATCTTGTTTTCTCTGTCTATTATTATTGAGAGTTTTGCTGGGCATAGTAGCCTCGGCTGGCATCTGTGGACTCTTAGTACTTGTAGAACATCTATTCAAGGCCTGTGTCAAGTGATGTGTAATTTTGATAGGTCTGCCTTTATATGTTACCTGGCTTTTAATTTGTTGCTCTTAATATTTTTCTTTATTCTGTATGTTAGGTGTTTTGATTATTATGTGTCAAGGGGTCGTTTTTCTTTGTTCCAGTCTATTGGTGTTCAGTATGCTTCTTGTACTTTCATAGGCATGTCCTTCTTCAGATTGGAAAAGTTTTCTTCAATGATTTTGTTGAATATGTCTTCTGCACCTTTGAGCTGGGATTCTTTGCCTTCTTCTATGCCTGTTATTCTTAGGTTTGGCCTTTTCACTGTGTCCTGCATTTCCTGGATGTTTTGTGTTAAGGATTTTTTTGGATTTAAGATCATCTTCAGTGCCTGAGATTCTCTCTTCCATCTCTTGTATCCTGTTGGTTATGCTTGTGTCTGTAGTTCCTGATCGTTTGCCCAGTTTTTCTGTTTCCAGCATTCCCTCAGTTTGTGGTTTCTTTATTGTTTCTATTTCAGTTTTCAAGTCTTGAACTATTTCCTTCATTTGTTTGATCGTTTTTTCTTGGCTTTCCTTACTTTCTTTAAAAGACTTGTTCAAATCTTCCAGGTTTTTTTGTTTTTGTTTTTTTGTTTTTTATCTTCCATTTATTTAAGGGATTTTCTCAAATCATCTTTGAGGGCCTCTATTATTTTGTGAAGTTATTTTTCAAGTCATTCTCTTCTGCTTCATCTTCTTTGCTGTGTCCAGGTCTAGTTTGTGTATAGTCTCTAGATTCTGGTGGTGTCATGCTTGTCTTTCTCTTGTTGGGTGTTTTCTTGCATTGCCGTTTTCTTATTGCTTCTTCTAGTGGGTGCATGTGGCGTGTCTCTCTCTATTCTACTCTCCTGATGGGCGTATGTGTGTCAGGAGTTCGATGTCTGTTACTCTGTTTGGTCAAAGCTGTCTAAAAGGTCTCTCCTCTGGCAGAGGCCCAGCGATGGGGGTCAAAGATCAGGCAAGCTGGGACTCAGGGTGGTTCAGAGTGGATAGGCAAGTCCAGTGTTTTCAGAGCATATCCAGGAAGTTCTCAGGAGGTGGAGGGGTGTTGAACCCCCACTGTGGCCCAGTACACAACCAGATCAAAGGAGCAGCAGGCCCAGTAGGACACAAGGTGGGGGTAGGGTAGGTTCTGGGCAGGGTGGTTTATGGATCAGAACAAGGACTGCACACTCTAGGGACAGGATATAGAGGAAGCACGATTTGGGGCTAACCCAGGGTGTTCTCAGGGAAGGTTGTGTGTGTGTGTGGGGGGGGGGTTGGCCTGAACTGGTCCCAGACTCACCTCTGGCAGAGGCCTGGTGATAGGGGTCAAAGATCAGGCAGGCAGGTGGCGGATCCAGTGTGCTCAGAGCAGATCCAGGAAGTTCCCTGGAGGTGGAGGAATTATTGGACCCGCACCCTGACCCAGTGGTCAACTAGAGCAGTGGAGAAGAGTCAGCCTCCACTTTTATTAGGGACTTTGAGACCAGCCATCCTGGGCTGCCCAGGGCTGCCACTGGGTTCGATCGCGATCAGCAGCTACTGCAGCCTTGCCAGCCTGGCTCCTGCATCTGCATGCCTGGCTCTCAGCCTCCTGCTGCCTTGAGAGTTCAGGGTAACACCTACCCACTTCCCATGACCATTGCCATGGCCAGCTCTGTTGCAGCCGCTGCACCACCTGCCTGACGGAGCATGCGCGTACCACAGGTGTGCCAGAGTCTGCCGAGTGCATGAGGGCCTCCAGGGCTCTCTTCCCCCTTATTTTTTAAAAACAATCTTTACTCATTTTACATACCAATACCAGTTTCTACTTCCTCTCCTCCAACTGCTCTCCACACCTTCCACCACCACACCCCCATCCATTCTTCAGAAAAGGTAAGATTTCCCATAGGGAGTCAATGAAGTTTGGCACATCACTTTGAGGCAGGACCAAGGCTCTCCTCCATATATCTAGTCTGAGCAAGGTATCCCTCCATAGGGAATGGGTTCCCAAAATCCAGTTCATGAACTAGGGACAAACTCTAGTCCCACTTCCAGTTGCCTCATAAACTGCTCAAGTCACACAACTGTCACCACATTCAGAGGGCCTGTTTTGGTCCTATGCAGGTTCTCCTGCTGTCAATCCAGAGACAGGGAGCAACCACTAGTTCAGGTCAGCTGTTTCTGTGGGTAACTCCAAAATGACCTTGACCCTTTTGCTGATATTATCATTCCTCCTTCTCTTTGACTGCTCTGGGAGCTCGGTGCAGTGCTTAGCTGTGGAACTCTGTGTCTGCTTCCATTAGTTACTGGATGAAGGGTCTATGATGACAGTTATGGTAGGTATCAATCTGATTGCACAGGAAAGGCAGTAAAGGTACCCTCTACACTACTGCTTAGGTTCTTAGCTAGGGTCATCCTTGTGGATTCTCAGGAATTTCCCTACTGCCGGGTTTCTTACTGACCCCTTAGTGGTTCCCTCTATTAAGGTATCTCTTTTCTTGCTCTCCCTCTTTGTCCTTCTTCCAACCCAACCTTTGAGATCCCTCATATTCTCCTCCCCACTCTTCTTTTCCCCTCCCTACTACCTTACCACCCTCCCCCTCCCCCATGTTACTAATTTACTCAGTAGATCTTGTCTTTTCCCTTCCCTGGGGATCCATGTATGTCTCTCTTATGGTTCTCCTTGTTTCCTGGCTTCTCTGGGATTGTGGTCTGTAGGCTGCTTATCTTCTGTTTTATGTATACTATCCACTTATAAGTGAGTACATACTGCATTTGTCTTTTTGTGTCTGGTTATCTCACTCAGGATGTTTTTTCTAGTTTCATGCATTTGCATGCAAATTTCAAGATGTCATTGTTTTTTCTCCTTCACTGAGTAGTGTTCCCTGGTATGTATGTATGCTTATATATGTATATATATATATGTACTTATACATATATATATTTAAAGTCACTATTATTTTCCTTATTTTGCATAGCAATCCCAGCTTCCTCTCCCTCCCATGCTCTTATGCCCCCCTGACCACCCTCCCATCCCATTCCCCCACCCACTCCACAGGGAGGGTGATGCCTTCCAGGAGGGATCATCAAAATCTGTCAAGTTATTTGGAGTAGGGTCTAGGCCCTCCTCCTGCCTCTAGGTTAAGGGAGTATCCCTCCATGAGGAATGTGCTCCCAAAGTCCTTTGGTGCACCAGGGATACATCCTACTTCCACTGTCAGAGGTCCCTTAGACTGACCAGGCCTTCTAACTGAGAGCCATGTTCAGAGGGTCTGGGCCCTCTGGTTTTCCAGGTATCAGTCTGGGGTCCATGAACTCCCCCTTGTTCAGGTCAGCGTCTCTGTGGGTTTCTATAGTCTTGTCTTAAACTCTTATCACTCCCCCCTCTCTGCAACTGGATTCCATTTCAGCTCACTGTTTATCTGTGGGTGTCTACTTCTGTCTCCATCATCTACTAGATGAAGGCTCTAGGGTGGTATATAAGTTAGTCATCAATCTCATTATCAGGGAAGGACACTTAAGGTAGCCTGTCCACTATTGCTCAGATTGTTAGTTGGGGTCATCCTTGTAGATCTCTAGACATTTCTCTAGAGTCAGTTTTCTCTTCAAACCTCTAATGGCTCCCTCTATTATGGTATCTTTTTTCTTGCTCTCCTCTATTCATCTCCCGACTCAATCTTCCTGCTCTCCCCTCTTCTCTTTCTCCTAACTCTCCACTCACTGCTCACCACTGCTCCTGATATGCTCAGGAGATCTTGTCCCTTTCCCCTTCTGTGGGGGACCTTGTATGACTTTCTTAGGGTCCTCCTTGTATCCTAGCTTCTCTGGTGCTGTGAATTATAGGCAAATGATCCAAAATCCATATATGAGTGAGTACATGTCATGTTCCTCTTTTTGTGACTGGATTACCTCCCTCAGGATAATTTCTTCAAATTCCATCCATTTGCCTTCAAATTTCAAGATTACATTGTATTTTTTTTCTGCTGAGTAGTATTCCATTATGTAAAAGTACCACATCTTTATCCATTTTTCAGTTGAGGAGCATCTAGGTTGCTTCCAGGTACTTGCTATTACAAATAATGCTGCTATGAATATAGTTGAACAGATGTCTTTGTTGCACGGATGTGGGTCATTTGGTTATATGCTGCCATTTGGTCTTGTCAACTGTGTTCTTTGCCTTATTGAAGCTTCTCAGTTTGAGGAGGTCCCATTTATTAATTGTCAATCTCAGTGTCTGTGCTACTAGTGTTATATTCAGGAACTGGTCTCCTGTATAAATTTGTTCAAGGGTACCTCCCACTTTCTCTTTTAAGATGTTCAGTGCGGCTACATTTATGTTGAGGTCTTTGATCCATTTGGACTTAAATGTTGTTCATGGCAATAAACATGGGTCTATCTGCAGTCTTCTACATGCCATTATCCAGTTATGCCAGCACCATTTGTTGAAGATGCTTTCTTTTTTCCATTGTATACTTTTATCTGTTTTGTCAAAAATCAGGTGTTCATAGGTGTATGGGATAGTATCAAGATTTTAATTTGATTCCATTGGTTTACCTGTCTATTTTTGTGTCAATGCCAAGCTGTATTTTTTAATTTAATTTATTTATTTATTCTTACATATCAATCCCAGTTCCCTCTCCCTCCCTTCTTCCCTCCCTCTTTCCCTCTCTTCCCCCCTCAAATGCACCCTGACCACCCTCCCCTCCCACCCACCCCCACTCCACATGAAGGGTGATGCCATCCAGGAGGGGTCATCTAAATCTGTCAAGTCATTTGAAGTAGGGACTAAGACTTCTCTCCTGTCTCTAGGTTAAGGGAGTATCCCTCCATGGGGGATGTGCCTGCAAGGTCCTTTTGTGCACCAGGGATACATCCTGGTTCCACTGTCTGAGGTCCCTTAGACTGCTCAGTCCTTCTAGCTGAGACCCATGTTCAGGGGATCTGAGTCAGTCCTATGTTGGATTCCCAGCTATCTGTTTGGGGACCCGTTAGCCCCTCCTTGTTCAGGTCAGCTGCCTCTATGTATTTCTGCAGGTGGTCTTGTCTTCCCTCTCTGCATCTGGATTCTAGTTCGGCTCAGTGTTTAGTTGTGGTTGTTTGCTTCTGTTTCCAACAGGTACTAGATGAGGGCTCCATGATGATGGATAAGTTAGTGGTTGATCTCATTATCATGGAAGGGCCTTTATGGTAGCCTTTCCACTCTTGCTCAAATTGTTAGTTTGAGTCAGTTTTGTATGTCTCTGGACATTTCTTTAAGTTCAGTTTTCTCTTCAGTCATATAATGGCTCCATGTTTTATGTTCTCTCTCTCTCTCTCTCTCTCTCTCTCTCTCTCTCTCTTCCTCTCCCTCTCTTTCTCTCCTTTTCCTTCTCCCTCTCCCTCTCTCTTTTTTGTGTTCTATTCCTCCCCTGACTCATTCTTCCTAGTCCCACATGCTTTCCTCTCCTCCCCTTCTCTTTCTCCTACTTCTCTCACCACTCACTGCGCCCCCCTTCCCATGTACTCTGGGGGGCTTGTCCTTTCCCCCTTCTGTGAGGGTCCTTATATGAATCTCTTAAAATCCACCTTGTGTTCACAAAGTCCTTTTGTGCACCAGGGATACATCCTGGCTCCACTGTCTGAGGTCTCTTAGACTGCTCAGTCCTTCTGGCTGACACCCATATTCAGGGGGGCCTGAGTCAGTCCCATGCTGGCTTCCCAGCTATCAGTCTAGTGGCCGTTAGCTCCTCCTTGTTCAGGTAAGCTGTCTTTATGTGTTTCTGCCGCCTGGTCTTGTCCTCTCCATCTGCATCTGGGTTCTAGTTCGACTCAGTGTTTATGTATGGGTGTTTGATCCTGTTTTCAACAGGCATTAGTTGAGGGCTCCATGGAGAAGTTAGTTGTTGATCTCCAGGAGGGATAACTGCCTTAATCTAGAGACAGGAGAGAAGCCCTAGTCCCTACTTCACATGACCTGTCAGATCTACATGACCCCAACTGGATGGCATTCCCCTACATATGGAATTGGGGTGGGGGGATGGGAGGGGAGGGTGGTTAGAGTGCATGTGAGAGGGCAGAGAGGGTAAAAGGGAGGGAAGGAGGGAGGGAGGGAAGGAAGGAGAGGGAACTGGGATCGACATGTAAAATAATAAATTAAATTAAAAAAATGCTTTGACTCCAAAATTTAAGTTGAAGGACAAGTTACTGGGGAAAAGGATTTCTATTTTTGTTTCCACAGAAAATGAAAAGATGTGGATTCCTTCCAGACTAATGTGGTTTGATCATGCCAGACCACCTGAAACAGAGTATAAGGTGATCCTACATTCAAAACTGCTGGACAAAGCAGCCCTACAGAATACAGCCAGGATTTCTGAATCTTCTTCGAATCCCCCAATGACAGTGCCCCATACCAGCAGGAAGTAGTTTGGAAAGAACGACGCCCAAATTCCCAAATATTGTGTATAAATGTTTGTTACCATTTAATTGGACTTTATTATATAAAATAAAATAATAAAATAAAAAATAAATAAAAACAATAAATCAACCAAAAAAAAAACAACACAAAAAAAATAATCCACCTTGCATTCTAGTTCCTCTGGCGGTGTGAATTATAGGCTGGTGATCCTTTGCTCTGGGTCTAAAATCCATATATGAGTGAGTGCATACCATGTTCCTCTTTTTGTGACTGGGTTACCTCATTCAGGATGGTTTCTTCAAGTTCCACTTGCCTGCGAATATAAAGAGTTCATTGTTTTTTGTTTTGTTTTGTTTTTTTCTTTCCTTCTTTCTGCAGGGTAGTATTCTACTGTGTAAATGTGCCACATCTTCTTTGTCCATTCTTTAGCTGAGGCTCATCTAGGTTGCTTCCAGGTTCTTGCTATTACAAATAATGCTGCTATGAACATAGTTGAGCACATGTCTTTGTTGCATGGATCATTTGGGTATATGCCTAAGAGGGGGTAAACTAATTCCCATTTTCCTGAGTAACCGCCATAGGGATCTCCAAAATGGCTGTACCAGTTTGCACTCCCTCCAGCAGTGGAAGAGTGTTCCCCTTTCTCCACATCCTCTCCAGCATAAGTTGTCAGTGGTGTTTCTAATTTTAGCCATTCTGGCAGGAGTAAGATGGTATCTCAAAGTTGTTTTGATTTGCAATTCCCTGATAGCTAAGGATGTTGAGCACTTTCTTAAGTGTTTTTCAGCCTTTTTTATTTCCTCTATTGAGAATTCTTTCTTCAGTTCTGTACCCCATTTTTAATAGGGTTATTTTGTGTTTTGTTGACTAGTTTCTTGAGTTCTTTGTATATTTTGGAGATTAGCCCTTTGTTGGATATAGGATTGGTGAAAATCTTTTCCCAGTCTGTGGGCTGCCATTTGGTTTTGTCCACTGTGTCCTTTGCCCTACAGAAGCTTCTAAGTTTGAATAGGTCCCATTTATTAATTGTTGATCTCAGTGTCTGTGCTATCAGAGTTATATTCAGGAAGCGATCTGTAAGGGGTACGGTTTTTCCGCCCGCCGCCGCTGGTCTTGTCCTGCCGCCGAGCCAGCCCCAAATAACACACACTAAAACTCTGTATTTAATATAATCTGTTGGCCCATTACTAGTTTCTTATCAGCTAGCTCTGTCTTAATTATTAACCAATTTCTGTTGATCTATGTATTTCTCTTACCGGGGAGCTGGCCGGCATTCTGCTTTCTTCAGACTCTCCATTTGGCCTTCCTTCCTCCTTCCTATTTCCTCCTTGTCTCCTAGTCCCTCCTATTGGCCAAAAGTGCTTTATTCATTAACCAGTATGAAAAACATATACAGAATGGCATCTCCCATCAGCAATCTCCTATACCAATTTGTTCAAGGGTACCTCCTACTTTCTCTTCTAAGAGGTTCAGTGTGGCTGGATTGATGTTGAGGTTTTTGATCCATTTGGACTTGAGTTTTGTGCATGGTGATAGGCATGGATCTATCTGCAGTCTTCTACACACCATCATCCAATTATGCCAGTACCATTTGTTGAAAATGCTTCCCTCCCCACATTGTATACTTTTGTCAAAAATCAGGTGTTTGTAGGTATGTGCGTTAATATCAGAATTTTTGATTCGATACTATTGGTCTACTTGTCTATTTTTGTGCCAATACCAGGCTGTTTTCAGGACTATGGCTCTGTAGTATAGTGATGATAGATGGTGATGCCTCCTAAAATTCTTTTATTGAACAGGGTTTTTTTTTTTGTGGCTATTCTGGGTCTTTTGTTTTCCATATAAAGTTGATTATTATCCTTTCAAGGTCAGTGAAGAATTGTGTTGGGATTTTGATGGGGATTGCATTGAATCTGTAGGTTACTTTTCACAAGATTGCCATATTTACTATGTTTATGCTACCTATCCAAGAGCATGGGAGATCTTTCCATTTTCTGGTATCTTCTTTAATTTCTTTCTTTGTGTCTATAGTGTGATGTATGTATTTTAATATTCCAAATTCTGCAAAATGAAACACATCCATTTGCCATATTTCATTCCTATGTATACCTTTTGGGTTACTACCTGGTGGTAAAGGAGTTTGGTTATAGAATAAGCAAGTAGGACATTTTTTTTACTATTTCCTTGGCTTGTTGCCAAGTGATAGAAAAATCCCTTTTTAACCCTTTGCTGTTCACGTGGTGTTTCTTATGAAATTCTGAGGCTTCTAGCATGCTTCTTATCAATAACCTATCAATTTCATCATTGCCTTGTTCTAGAGGACCTGGCAGACACATATGGGATCTGATGTGTGTTTTATATATATAGGATGAGTCCTCTTTCTGAAAGTGTCTTATAACTGTATAAACACTGAAGTTAATTTTGTATTGTCAGGAATAAATTCTATGGTCTCAGTGTGTAAGAGGGCTCTCTCTGCATATTGAGAGTCAGTAACTATATTAAGAGATTCTGTAAAATCCACAAGTACCACGAGAATGGCATACAATTCTGCCTTTTGTACAGAATTGTAAGGGCTTTGAACCACTTTACTTATTGTTCCTGATTTATATCCTGCCTTACCTGATTTGTTTGCATCAGTGTAGAATGTATGAACTCCAGAGATAGGTATTTTTCTTTGAGTCTTTTTTAAAGGCTCAAAGTTCTTGCTATGCAAATCTTTGACTTGTTTGGATAGTATTACTCCAAGATATTTTATGTTGTTTGTGGCTATTATAAAGTGTGATGTCATACTGGTCTTTCTATTTTTGGGTGTTTTCTTTATTGCTGTCTTCCCATTATTTCTTCCAGTGGGTGCAGGTGGAGTCTCTCTCTCTCTCTCTCTCTCTCTCTCTCTCTCTCTCTCTCTCTCTCTCTCTCTCCCTTGCTCTTCCAGTTAGTGCTGGTGAGTCAGGAGTTCTATGTCAGTAACTGGATGATTTGAGCTCTCTTGGAAGTCTCTCAAGCAGAGGCCATATCAGGACCAATGATGTGGGGAAGGCAGGCTCTGGATGGTCTCAAGCATTTAGACAGAATGCAGGCAAATGATCCCAAAGGTCAGGTGAGGGGAGGCTCCAGTAGGTCCCTCATGGAGGGGCTGGTTCAGTATGCTCAGACCGGACCCAGGAAGTTCTAAAGGGAGAGTGGGTTGTTGGACCCAAGCTCTGGCCAAGGGCCTACCCCAAGTTATGGGCCCAGCAGGGCCAAGGATGAGGGGAAGGCAGGCTCTTGGTGGTGGATTGTCTGGAGTACTGGGACTGGGCCACTCAGACCACAGTTATAGTGTGGTTAAGATGCAGAGCTAACCCAGGGAGTTCCCAAGATAGGATGTGGGGGGATTTGGCCTTGGCTGGTCCCAGACCCACCTCAGGCAGAAGGCAGGCAAAGGGGTCCAAAAGTCAGCTTAGGACAGGTTCAAGATTGTCCTGTGTGGAGGGGAAGGTCCAGTATGCACAGAGCCGATCCAGGAATTTCCAAGGAGATAGTGGGGGTGTTGGACCCATGCTCTGGCCAAACGCTCAGCACAAGCAGGGCCAAGGATGAGGGATGCTCTGTCTCATTACAGACTTGACATTGATCCATGACATAGCCTACACTTCAGCCACCAAACAAAGCAACCATTACCTTTGGATTTACTGTCAGAGTTCTATGCACAGTACTGAATGAGGTCAGAGTCATTGACAGAATATAAAATGAATGGCCCACAACCTTTTTTTCTGATGGGGCCCTTGCTGCCCTCTGAAAGCTCATGAGAGTTGTTTGCATTGCTTTTGACATTCTCATTTGCCAAACTCTATGCAAATGGACAGTTAATCTCTGTCAGGAATTCTGTATCTTGAAGCTCCAAACCCTACAACGCTCCTCTTGGTAGCCTGTTCCAAAAGCCCAACAGACCCTGGTCCATACTGAATACCACCAAGTCCTCACTACTCACAGCCACTGTTCCTTCTGATTTTTTGCTATGTTTCCTGTACATAAAAACCAGAGAAAAGCAAGTTTTAGAAAAAGATTTTGGTATTGAATACCCAATTGATGTACTCTTTCCTAAACAAGACTATTTCTCCCACTCTTGTTTTCCTTATATCCTGTGATGAGTTCTGTAGGGTTGAGATCTAGCCTTTACCTCATCCGCTTTTGAATGCCTGTAGTTGTGCCCTTCACTCTGTTCTTGTTTAGTTGGTCATATTGGTAAGATTTTGATGATCTGTTTCTGACTTTACAAAGATACATCACATTAGAGCAAACTTCTCAATGCACTGACACTACCAATATTTCCACACCATCTTCCACAATGTTACCTGAGGCTTAGGTGCAAGAAATGTTTTGGAGATATATCTGTTGTGACTGAGATCCACAAGTTTGTATTTTGATTTATTGTGTTTTACTAAAATGGCAACATGCACATATGTAACATTATATATATTGAGGAGGTTGTATTTAGGAATATATATATATATATATATATATATATATATATATATACATAATACTTCTATTCTACATCAGATAATGTAAATTTTAGGCAAGCATATTAAAAATAACATGGATTTGAAAAATGAGATTATAGTATAATCTGAAAAAGACTTTTTTTCTTGATGTAAAACAAATTTTATTAACAGCAGGAATGATAGACTGTCCTCCAAGTACAATCCAATTAATATACAGTGTGAAGAAAAGTTCCTTCCCCAAAATGAACAGTAATTAGCCTGAGGTGTTTTAAATGTAAGAGACATAATTTTTAAAGGAGGTTTATTTGGGATTATGATAAAGGGTGCATTGCATCACTGTGGGGAAATGATGCTAGCAAGGGTCTGCAGCACCTGGTCACATTGCATCAAAGTTAGGAAACAGAGATTCCTGAGTGTTGATGATTTGCTTACCTTGTCTTTGTAAATCTCAATACTCTTGGACATGGAGTGTAGTTTCCAAAATTAATATGAATTCTCCACATAATAGTTAATCTTGTCTGCCAATACCATCATAGACCCACCAGAGTTATGATTTCATGGTGATGTTCCAGTCAAATTTACAATCTGGAGAAGTTGTCACCAGTGATATAAGTTACTTCATATGGCTGGAATGATAACTAAGTTTTTCTTCAGATCCACCTCAAAATACATTTCCTCAAAGTTTGTGAGAAAGAGTTTATACTGGGGCCAAATGTGAGTGATCATGATTTTCGCACATAGGCTGCCTCAATTATTATGTTTCAATATGATGATGTTTTCATGTAGTTTTTATAGTAACAAAAATTAATACACTGTTAGATGTAAAGGAGAGCATAACCAGGCTACAATCCTTAGCCCTAGAAAAGTTAGGTAACAAGGAGGACCCTAGGAACATATGGATCTCCATGAAAAGAGGAAATAGATGAGATGTCCTAAGTAAACTTGGGTTGGGGGCAGAAATGAGGGAATGGGGAAATGGGAACATGAGGCATCAGGATGGCCAAGTTGTGGGGTGGGATGGATGGGGAGTATAATGAAAGAGATATCTTGATATAAGGGGCCATTATTGCCTGAGCTATCCTCCCCCTGTAATCAGATTGGTGACTACCCTAATTGTCATCATAGAGTCTTCATCTAGTACCTGATAGAAACAGATGCAGAGATGCCCAACCAAGAACTGGGCAGAGACCCAGGAGTCCAGTTCAATGAGGAGAGGAGGGATCATATAGGCACATGGGGTCAAGATTATGATTGGGGAACCCACAGAGACAGCTGACCTGAGTTTAAGGGAGAACACAGACTCTAGACCAACAGGTAGGGGGCTGCATGGGACTGACCTAGGCCCTCAGCATATGGATAACAATCATGTAGTTTGGTCTTGTGTGGAGCCCTTCAGTAGTGAGACCAGGACCTGTTCCTCCTGCATAAGCTGGCTCTTTGGAACCTATTCCCTATTGTGTGATGCCTTGCTCAGCATTGATTCAAGGGGAGGGGGGAAACTTGAACCTGCCTCATCTATGCCATGCTTTGTTGATTCCCATGGGAGGCTTTACCCCTTTGGTATGAAGATGGAGGAAGAGCAGATGGGGAAGAAGGGAGTAGGGAAAGCGATTAGAAGGAGAGGAGTGAGGGGAAACTATGGTTGGCATGTAAAATAAATAAAAATTAGTCCACAAATAAAGATACCTTCAAAACACATTTCTCAATAAATAATTTTGGTAGTTACAGCAGACTTTTGAATTCTATACTATGAATAATTTTGATGTTATCCTATAAAATATCTTGATCTTTATTTGGTGGAGGCAAACATCATTTTGTTCATTGCCAAAGTATTTATTTGGAAGCCACATATAGATATAAGTTATAGCTGACTGATTAGAACACTAAGACTACCCAAGATAAAATCATCCTTGATGTCTATCATCATAGTATTCCATAAATACAGAATATATAACAATTTAGTCACCCTTTAGTGATGTGTAATGTGCATGCAGTGATTTAACCATAGAACTTCTGTTGTCACTGCTGAAGGCCCTAAAAATATAACATGAGTTATCCTAAAGACTATTTCCACTGAACTCTCTCTCTCACGGCTTTTAATGAGTTCTTGTCATGTCTCATGAGAATAATATAGCACTTGGGGATAAAGATACAACCCAAAAGTGCTGTACTAGAAGCCAAGATGGAGAAGACCTCCACAGCTACCATAACCTTCCCTTTAGTGCTATGGTAGACAGGGAGAAATGTGACCCAGACACTGCAGAACACCAGCATGCTGAATGTCAGATATTTGGCTTCATTGAAGGTGTCTGGCAGGTTCCTGCCAAAAAATGCCATAGTAAAACTTCCTATGGACAGAGTCCCCAGGTATCCCAGGACACAGTAGAAGGCTGTGACTGAGCCCTTATTGCACAAAATGATGATCTGACCATGTTCAGAGTGTATGTCTTTGTCTACAAAGGGAGGAGATGTTCCCAGCCAGATTACACAGAGAATAATTTGTATACTTGTACAGATGGGAATGACGAATCTGGGTGCCCCTGATTCAAGCAACCACCTCATCCTTCTTCCTGGAGCAGTAATCTTGAAGGCCAGGACCACAGTGATGGTTTTAGCCAAGACAGTAGACACTGCCACTGTGAAGACAACTCCAAATGTGATCTGTTGTAGGATGCAGGTGGCTGTGTTGGGCTGACCAATGAAGAGTAAGGAGCAGAGAAAACAGAAAGTGAGTGAGATGAGCAGGATATAGCTGAGAGTCCTGTTATTGGCCTTCACAATAGGAGTATTTTGGTACTTCACAAAAACCCCAAGGATGAGTCCTGTTAGTGTACACAAACACAGGGCCATTCCTGCCAGAGTAATCCCCAAAGGACTTTCATATGCCAGAAATGTCACAGCTTTCTGGAGACAGTGAGTTCGCTCTGTGTTGGCATACTGATCATCTGGACACTTCACACACTGATCAATATCTGGTAAGAAAAGTAATGTGACATCAGTACAATTTCTGTGAGTTTCACTCATTGTAACCTCACCCACTTGAAAATAGGACACTGGGAAATGCAATCTAATCTTCTGATCACAGAAGACAATGCATAATAGGCTACTGTTTTGAAGATTTTGCCCAGTTAATATTACATATCTTCTTTAGTACCAAGTAAGTAAATGGTTATTCTTTTAATTTGTCATGAGATGTCTTTTCTTATCTCATATGAAGAGAGCACATCAAAAACAACAACAAAAAACATGAACAACAACAGTATAAAAAAAGAAAAGTAAAATATATTGCAAGGCATGGGAGCACACCCCTTCAATCCCAGCAATCAGGAAGCAAGGGAATTTCTAGGAGAGATTTCCTGTCTACAGACCATGATTGTATTAAAAGAACATGAACTATAAAATTTTAAAAAAGATCCTAGAAGGGAACAAACATGTAAATAGTCCAAGACAATTATTGCCTGAAGCTGAAAAGGAATTAGCATGGGTAGAAGAGAAGATAGGAGAGACACATGTTATTTGTGTAGATCCAAAGCTTACCTACATTCTGGTTTGATTAGCATCTAGGGCATATCCTTCAGGCATTTTGATGTAGAGAGAAAATATTATATTGGAATGGATATTTCTAGCATGTAAACAGAATAAGGTACTAAAGACATATATAAAGATATTCCTGATTTGATTTTAAAAGGAAAATTAAGAATTTGTCAACTGTCAGGAATGAACCCAATAGAAATGTTAATACCTTTAACTAATGAAGAAATTTACTCTTTATGGAAAGATAATGAATATTGACAAAGAGGTTGCAGTAATTTTTTGGGAAAGACTAGCAACAGTTATCACAAAAGTGAGAGAATAAAATTCATAACAAAACAATTTGGATCCTTCCTTTCATTGCAAGAAATATACCAATCTCTGGAGTCACTGATGCAAATAAACAAGGAAAGGCAAGGTATATATAAGTAAAGGGGTTCAAAGTACTTATAACTTTGTGCAAAATGCAGAATTGTATGCCATTCTTATGTTACTAGTGGAATTTACAGAACCTCTTAATACAGTTACTGACTGTCAATATGCAGAGAATTGTCTTACACATTGAAAGTACTAAATTTATTCCTGGTGATACAGAATTAACTTTGTAATTTATACAATTACAGGAAATAGGAATAGGAAATATGTATGTGTGTGTGTGTATATATATATATATATATATATATATGAATAGGATATATATATATCATAAAGCAATATATATATATAGGAATAGGATATATATATAATAAAGTAATGATGAAATTGATTGATTATTAATAGGAAGTGCTCTGGAGGCCTCTGAATTTCATAAGAAACACCATGTCAATACAAAGGTTTAAAAAAGATTTTTCCATCACTTGGCAACAAGCAAAGGAGATCATAAAAAAGGTCCTGCTTGTTCCTTCTGTAACCATATGCCTTTTCATATAGGAAGTAACCTTAAAGGCCTGCATAAAAATGAAATTTGGCAAATGGATATGTTTAATTTCAAAGAATTTGGAAAATTAAAATATGTACACCATACAATAGATGTATTTTTGGGATTTCAATAGGCAACTGCGTTGAACTCTGAAAGGGCTGATTCTGTAATTACATACCTATTAGAAATAATGGCTGTCATGGGTATACCAGTACAAATTAAAACTGACAATGCTCCAGCATATGTTTCTAGTAAGATGAAAGAGTTTTTTAAAATATTCTAACATAAAGCACATTACAGGTATACCACACAATCATATAGGACAAACAGTTGTTGAGAGATCTAATTGCACTTTAAAAGAAATGCTTTATAAACAGGTAAGGGAAACCAAGTTTCCCAAAGACTGGTTGCATAATGCCTTATTAACCCTGAATTTTCTTAATGCTAATGAAAAAGGAACAACAGCTAGAGAGAGACATTTGACAACAGAAAATAACTTCTGAAGTAAATCAGCCGGTATACTTCAAGAATATGCTGACCTCAGAATGCATACTAGAATACATGCTATATTGGGGGAAGGGGTTTGGCTTTTGTTTCCACAGGAGAAGAAAAGCTATGAATACCACCAAAATGATTCCAGATTCATTTTGAATGGTAGAAACCTCTTGATAAAGAGATATGACAGATCACCCACCAAGGTGACAATCCTACACGTGACAATCCTACAAGTTGCAAGAAAACCTCACAGAGGTTGGGGCAGGGTTCTGTTCTTGTCTTTGCAGGGAAATAAAATTACCCATCTTCAAGAAATCTAAAGACCTTGTAAATCTAGATGCCTAAAGAAGAAAGGATATCTATCCAGAAAGAATCACCAAGCAAAGAACAACCTGATTTATGGTATCAATATCTTCTACAGAGTAAAATCTTAATACCTAAACATTTATATCGCCTTACTTTTCATTATAGTGGTAGTCCCTACTCATTTAAAAAAAAATCAAAACTGGCTTTGGAGTTGGATTGTGGCTCTCCCTTCTCTAAATCCATGCATGTTGTTAAAAGAAAAATTCTGTCTCCTATAAGAGGAGCCCTCTGGTTTGGGGCAGAAGAAAACCAAAACTCTAGGGAATGTGAATGTCATCATTTTGTTTCTCATCAAAATCCTATTTCTCCCCATACTTATTTTTCATCTTCATCAGTAACTTTCTTTGAATGCATATTAATAAAAATTTAAACTTTTCGTTTTGATATTAGCAATGTTTAATTTTCCTAGCACCAAACTCTGAAAACTCCCAAAAGAAGATGAGCCCCACAACATCGATTCCACCTGGTTCATAATGATGTCAGCAAGCCTTTTAACAACACTCAAGGATTGGGTTTGAACTAAAACTGCTCTAGACAGTTAGCTAGCTGGGATGGTCTGCCTTTCTACATCATTCTATCCAGAACTTCAGATAAGAACTTCAGTAAGCCTTATCCACTAACTCAGAGACTTGCTACAAAAGTTACAGCTTGTCTTCTTGATACTTAATGATTGTCTTAGCTTTTTTGTTTTTTGTTTTTTAGAATCCATATAAAGAATACATTATCCACAAAGAGCTGGAAGTAATTCTAAAAACACATGACCCTTTCCCGACAGTTGGGTTGGATGGTGGTTTGGTTTTCTCAAGGTTATAGATAATTATCACTTTTATAGGGTTGGTTATATTGTAATAGGGTCAGGTGTGGAATATGAAGTTTTTAGACTCAGTATTCTGTTTTGTAAAAAAAAAAGGGGGGGGATGGATGGGATAATAGGTAGATTAGTGTATCTACTTCTGTATTACTTGAATAACTATTAGTTATAGATAATTTACATTGATATAGATTGTTGTATATTGATAATTATGTAAAATTATTTTTGTGTTTCTGTCTTAGATAATTTGCATATTGTTATACTTAAAGTTGTATTTGTCATATCATGTAAGTTCCTCTTTCTGTTTACAATGCTTTGCTCACTAATGTAAAATTATTTTGTCATTGTATGTATGCATATTTCTACATATGCTTAAGATATTTTGTATATTGATACAATGTAAGGATATTTTTGTCATATTACATGATACAGTTCTATGTCTGAACCGTATATATATATATAGAGAGAGAGATAGATAGATATTTTTTTAACAATTTCAAAGTCATTGTCTTCATGCTGTATGTACATCTGTTTAAAGATTGTTCATTTTTATATATGAAGCTTCAGTCAGTCAGTGATACAAGTTATTGAGAACTACAGGTTATAGTCACCCATGATTTTCATACCTAGTTCCATTATTCAGGTTCTCTATGAGCACAGAGATGTACTCAGCATAGATAATTTATCTTCAAACACTTCAAAGACCTACAGAACATAGCATTTAAATGCTTTAATAATTTATGACTGCTCCTGTCAGCACTGAGTTATTCCCAAAAGATTATTGGGCACCAGAGATACTCCATTTGGAATTTGTTTTCTTCTTGGCATAACTGGCCTTTTGGGCAAAAAACTGCTCTTGCCTCAACTGCTGACAGTAAGTATGCTTTCCAAACTAGACATACAGGTTACAAAGAAAAGCAACTGCTGAACCTTTCAAAGACAAGGTAGGACTGTCTTTCAAATTTTCATGCTTTTTAAAATGGCCTGTCACATATTGTAGGTCTTAGCCAAACTGATTGCTCTGATGTTACTGTGAGGCCTTGGGTGACTGTCTAGATAGCCAGATGTTTCTGTAATTTCTTTCAACTTTAGGAAGTCGCCCTCTTACACTTCCTGCTGACCCAGGTAATATTATTTTCCTTCTAAGATCTTTGATGAGGTTGAAGACTAGATAGCCACAGCTATAACCCTTTCATATATTAGCTAAAACATTTTAGATACAAGATTCAGACTCCTGAGGATAGGACAACTGTTGGAATAATTTCAATATTTTTGCCAAGTACCTATAGCCTGGGCATTTAGTATGTGTTCCTTACTTGATGTTGCTCTTGCTGGTTGTGGGTTTAAATTTATGTAGGTTTTTAGCTTTCTTTCTTTTGGACAATCCTGATATTTGTTCTTAATGTATATAGTTTTATATCAGCTTTAGAACCCTATCATTTAGACAAAAAGGGAAGTGTAGTGGAAATTTGTTTCACCGATAGCTTTGGGGCACCAGTCTTAGGTCATGGTTTCTGTGTGAGGGGTAGCATTGCTTTCTCCTACTTTCCTGTATGGAACTGGGCTTAGATAGCCCTGATGTCCAAACCTGCATGAGTAATATCATCTGTTTTCCCTACTGCCTGGAGATTCATGGGCTATATATAGCTACAGTCTTCTATTTTATTAACAACGTGAGTTATCCTTTGTTTCCATTATGCAGCAACATAAATATTTGTGCTTCAGGAGATCATTCCTATTACTAGTTAAACATAGCTGTGTGGAATACCTGTTCATGAACAGAAATTTTGCATTGCATATTATTATTTTTATTTTGGCTATGTTCCCAAAGCTTGGATTAGCACTGCTATGGACCTTCACATAGATGATCAGGCTCACAGACCTCTTGACATGACAGATGACCTCCTGAATGTCTCATTTCTCTACCATGTTTGTCTATGTGGGGTCTTCCTGTTGATGACTTGGTGCATCTCACTGACATTCTTGAAAATCTATGCCACAGAGGCTTATGTGTTCCCTCTTCAGCCACCATTTGCAGAGGAATTGGGTAAATGCCCTCCAAAAGTCCTAAACATCAGGCCCACTCGCATCATAAAGTGTTTGGCTTTACAGGACCTGATGTTTTCTTAATAGTCTCCTTGAAGGAATAAGTTTTTAGCTTCAGCCAACCAGGTAGACTTCCTCGTAATTGGACTGCCATTTCAAGGCAGTGTTTGAGTGTTTTAAATGATATGACTCAGCCATTGGTTCTCTATCAAGAAGGTGCTGCTACAAATGGGAAGATGTCTTCATCATACTCAGTGGAACCCAAGAAGTTGAATTCTCCAGAAGAAACTACTTTTCAGACACCAAAATCTAGCCAGATTCCTTCAGTACCACCATTAGTTAAAACATCATCGTTTTCTTCAGAATTATCCACACCCAGTGTTTCAGAATCTTTTGGGACCACATTTGGCTCCAGTGTAGTCAATCCAATGGCTGAGATTTTTTATGTAAATACTTGTTATGGGTCTACCCAATGTCCTCAGCTAATAAGAAGAGGGCCAATATTATGAGCACATGCTTCTTATCAGCAAATACCTTACTTTTATAAATCATGTCCTTGTAACTCTGTCATTGCTGAGGGTAAGAAAGTGAGACAGCCCAATGTGATTTTCTCATGCATACAGAACAAACATGAACAGATTAAGAATTTCTTGTCAAAATGGATGCTGCTAGTGTACTTTTTAGTAAGCATCTAGAGGTCTCATTGTTTCAGATGATCAAATCCATATTTGGGCTTTAGAAGGTCTGTCTCACTAAGTAGCAGCATCATTTGCAGAAGATAGATTTAGAGCTGTCCAAACCACACTCTCAGTCATCCCTAATACTTTGTTGACCCAGAAGGAGACTGTTGACAAGTACTTCAAGCTGCCTCGTGCTTTCACCCTGAATTTCAGAAAGCCTTGTGGATTCATCCTAACAAAACATTAAGATTTTTCCTTAGGGCCTCACTGAAACTGCTATCTACTACACAGCCAGCACACTTGGTGAACACCTGAATGCTGTGCAAGCATCTACAGAACATCAGAAAAGACTCCAACATTTCATGGAGTTCAGAGAATAGTTAAGTAATATAAACTGTGTTCATTACCCTGCAGATACAATTATAGACAGGACAGTAAATGTTCAGCATTCTTGGATCAGAAGAAAGTGGACTAATTTGGGTGCTTTCTTTGTCATTGTACTCACTTTGAGAACTGTACTGTACTGGAAGAAATCATGGAAAGAAATTCTCAGCAGTATAACCAAAAACTGCTTTTTGTATAACAAAATCTTTATTCACTTTTACAGGAGCATCTATGGCAGCTGAACTGTTTCTCACTCATATAACTTGATACCAATTACTAGAATTTACATTTTTGAGACAGGATTTCTCTGTATTGTTTTTTAGTCTGTCTTGTGCCCACTCTGTAGACCAGGCTGGTCTCTGTCTCCTGAATGCTGGGATTGAAGGCATGCATCACCAAGGCCCATAATGGATAAAGAAGATGTGGCACATCTACACTATAGATTACTACTCTGGGGGGCGGGCAATGGAATCTTAAAATTCGCAGGCAAGTGGATGGAACTTGAAGAAAACATCCTGAATGAGGTAACCCAGTCACAAAAAGAGGAACATGGTATGAACTCGCTCATATATATGCATCACCAGCCCATAATTCACACCACCAGAGGAACTAGGATACAAGGAGGAATCTAAGAGATTCATATACGTTCCCTCACAGAAGGGGGAATGGACAAGTTCTCCAGAGCACATGGGGAGTGGGGGGGCAGTGAGTGGAGAGAGAACTAGGAGAAGAGAAGGGGAGGAGAGGAAAGCACATGGGACTAGATTGAGTCAGGAGAGGAACAGTAGAGAGGAGAGAGAGAGAGAGAGAGAAAGAGAGAGAGAGAGAGAGAGAGAGAGAGAGAGAGAGAGAGAACATAAAAGAGGGAGCCATTATAGGATTGAAGAGAAAACTGAACCTAAAGAAATGTCTAGAGACCTACAAGACTGACCCCAACTAACAATTTGAGCAACAGTAGAAAGGCTACCATAAATGCCCTTCCCTGATAATGAGATTGACTACTAACTTATCCACCATCATAGAGCCCTCATCTAGCAGCTGATGGAAACAGAAACAACCACCCACAACTAAACACTGAGCTGAACTGGAATCCAGATGCAGAGAGGGAGGACAAGACCATGCTGCAGAAACACACAGAGACAGCTGACCTGAACAGGGAGGAGCTAATGGGCCCCCAGACTGATAGATGGGAATCCAGCTTGGGACTGACTCAGACCCCCCTGAATATGGGTCTCAGCCAGAAGGACTGAGCAGCCTAAGGGACCTCAGACAGTGGAACCAGGATGTATCCCTGGTGCACAAAAGGACCTTGCAGACACATCTCCCATGGAGGGGTACTGCCTTAACCTAGAGACAAGAGAGAAGTCCTAGTCCCTACTTCAAATGACTTGACAGATTTAGATGACCCCTCCTGGATGGCATCACCCTACATGAGGAGTGTGTGTGAGGGGGTAATGGGAGGGAGTGTGGTCGGGGTACATGTGAGGCTGGGAGAGAGGGAGTGAGGGAGTGAGGGAGGAAGGGAGGAAGGGAGGAAGGGAGAGGGAACTGGGATCGATATGTAAAATACAAATAAAAATTAATTAATATACAAAAAAGAATTTACTTTTGAAAATAATGGAGCTACCTTAGAGTTAAAGTAGGGTGACTTGATATAATCTTTACTAATCACTTTAAGAATTCAGCTTGTTAATTCAAAATACATAAATACATTCTGATGCCTGAATATTTGGGGTTAACTTAATGGCTTGGCCAGCCTGTGTGGCCCACTACCTACTTCAGGTCCTGGTGCTTGTATGCCTGCTAGGGTTCAGTAGGAAAGTAGCTGAGAGTGTGTCTCATGCCTCAGCACTCCCTGCCTAGACAAGCAGTTGGATCAGATCTGTCTGGTAGGCTTGTACAGGAAGGAGAGATGACAGATTCCCACCGTGGTACACAGAGGTGTCTCCAGGCCACTCAGCATACTGTATGATATATTTAGTTTTTACTCAGAATAAAAGGTTAATGGGCAGCATGCTGCACACCGATCTCCAGAGTTGGAACAATAAGCATCACTCCTGTTTGGTGGTCCCAGAGCTGATGGTGAACATACCTCTGCCATGCTAAAAGGCTGAGCAGGGAGAAGCATCATTCAGGGCTGCTACTTTAGTCCTAGCCATGCCTGCTTAACATTGTGCAAACACTGCTTGTCACAATAAGGATAGATTCAGATGGAAAGGACCTCTAAATGGGTCAGAGCATGTTTAAATGATGCACATAAAAAAAAAAAGAGTCATAGATTAAAAGAGCAACTTAAGATAATAAAATAAGGTTCTTAAAAGAGAAACAGAGCAATATAAACCACATAAAGATGAAAAGTACATGGAGAGTCTGGATTATATATATTACTGTGTTTTCTTTGAATATTTTGGCTAGGGAGAGACAGTTGATTCTGGGTGCCGATAAGCTAAATCAACTTTGCCTCCTGAGCTTAACGAATCTTCTGTTGGGAATGGGGTGTTTTACTGCCTTTAGAACATCCCATCCATGTTGGAGTTTTTATCTTGGAAGAAACTGCTACACAACAGTAAGACTGTTGATAAATTTACTCCCCAGTATATTCATAGAAATCTTATAACACTATGCCAGCTAATCAATAGGGAGAAAATTTCCAGATCAGTGCCTGCTTGTTTTCTCCATGACTTATGGCTGATGTATATGATGTCTTCAGCAACAACAAGATCTGACCACCAAGTTCTTCTGAGTGATCAAAACAGCAGAAATCACTTTCAGTGTTTGAACAGATGTATATGGGACCCCATTGATCACCATCTTGAAAGAATTAACACATACCTGGAACTTGGCATTTTATTTGGTAGCCTGTGATGAGTCAGTGAGGATTTGTCTCTCTGTACAGGATTTCTGTATTCAAAGTTTCCCAAGGTCTATAAACTACAGTGTAGGAAGCTTGCCTCTGTGGGTTCTCTAATTTAAAAACATGTCTAAAAGTTTCAAAGGTTATACTACATGTAAGGGAGAGAATCTGTAGCAATTTTATTTCTGGATCTGAATTACCTCTATCAGAGTTATTGCTTCCATTTCCATACATGTTCTTAGTAATTCTTTGCTGCACAAATGTATAAAATTTCATTATCCTGGCTGTTGTGAGTTAAACAGCAATGAACATGGATGAGCAAACATACTTGTAGTAAGGTACTGATTCTTTGGGTTGGGATGCTTTTCAAGGGATAGATGTCATATATGCTGTTTGTCAACTTGACACATTTACAATTTTAAAAATGTGGCACACGAGGGAAAGATGCCATTAGACAGAACTCAGGTGGAAAGGTTTAACTGGAGAAAAGTTAATGGAAAAGGGTGGTGGGGAGAAGGGAGACTTGCCTCAGGGGATAGGAGCAGCAGAAGAGAAGAGATGGAGAGGCAGAGAGAGAGATATAGGGAGAAGCAGAGACAGAGAGATAGTCAGGGGAGCAGAGAGAGGGGAGGGGAGGTGGCCAGGGTCCTTCTAAAGGATGCATAGTGAATTTGCACAGGTGTTGCTCTTCGTGGTTGCAGCTGAGCGCAAATACTCTTAGAACCCAAGAACAGAATACTAATAGAATACTAATAGACACAGACCTAGAAAATATTTTGAGAGAGGGAATTCTAATTGAGAAATTGCTTCCATAAAGTTTCTCTGCTGACAAAACTGTGGCACATGTTATTGATTAATGATTGATGTGGGATGGGCCAGTTTACCATGGGTGGTGCCACCCCTGGGTAGCTGATACTAGGATGTATAGGAAAGAATGCTGTGAAAGCTATATGGAGAACCTTGTAAAGGAACATTCTTCAACCACTTCTTCATGAGTTTCTACCTCTAGTTTTCTGTGTTTAGTTACTGTCCTAACTTCCCTTGGTGATGGAGTTTAACTTCAGAGCAGTAATCTAAAATAAATCATTTCCCTCTACAGTTGCTATTTTAATGTTTTATTATGGAAATAGAAACTCCAACTAAGTAGGACAATAGCCATTTTCACAATGACTGAATTATTTCCATCTTCTGATGTGTTTCTCAATTTCCTACTTCAGACACTTCATTATACTGGTATTTCTCCATCATGGGTTGATTCATTCTAAGATTTTAAAAATTATCTGCAATGCTAGTGTTCTCCAGATTTCATTCTTTGACTAGTGCCTGCTAGTATATAAGAAGACTTTTTCTGAATCCAGCGTGGGACTGACTCAGAACCCCTGAACATGGGTCTCAGCTAGCAGGCCTGAGCAGTATAACGGTCCTCATACAGTGGAACCAGGATGTATTTCAAGTGCACAAAAGGACTTTGTGGGCACATCCCCCATGGAGGGATACTCCCTTAACCTAGAGACTAGAGGAAGTCCTATTCCCTACTCCAAAAGACTTGAAAGATTTAGATGACCCCTCCTGAAGGGCAGCCCTCTACATGTGGAGTGGGTGGGGGATGGAAGGGGAGGATGGTTGGGGTGCATGTGAGGGTGGGAGAGATGGAAAGAAGGAGCGAGGGAAAGAAGGAGAGAGGGAGAGAGGGAGAGGGAACTGGGATTGATATGTAAAATAAAAAATAAAATAATAAAAAAGAAGACTTTTTCTGAACTAATTTTGTGTCCTCTTATCTAACTGAATGCATTTATCCCTTGTAGAAGTTCTCTGGTGGGAAAACAACCCTGTACAATAAAGGAACTTCTGGAGGCATCACCATCCCTGACTTCAAGCTATATTATGGAGCTATAGTCTGAAAACAGCTTGGTACTGGCACAAAAATAGCCAGGAAGACCAATGGAATCAAATTTTAAAACCTTGATATTAATCCACACACCAACAAACACCTGATTTTTGATAAAGAAACTAAAATTATACAATGAAAAAAAAAACCAAGCATCTTCAACAAATAGTGCTGGCATAACTGGATTCTGACCTGTTGAAGATTGTAGATAAATCCATATCTATCGCCACACACAAAACTTAAGTCCAAATGGATCAAAGACCTCAACATAAACTCAGCCACATTGAACCTCTAAGAAGAGAAAGTGAGAGGTACCCATGAACAAATTCATACAGGAGACTGCTTCCTGAACATAACTCCAGTAGCACAGACACTGAGATCAACAATTAATAAATGGGACCACCTGAAACTGAAAAGCTTCTGTAAGGCAAAGGACACAGATGACAAGACAAAACGGCAGCCCACAGAATGGGAAAAGATCTTCACCAACCCCACATCTGACAGAGGCTTATCTCCAAAATATACAAAGAACTCAAGAAGCTAGTCCCCAAAACACCAAAGAATCCAATTAAAAAGTGGGGTATAGAACTATATAGAGAATTCCCAATGGAGGAATGTAAAATGGCTGAAAGACACTTAAGAAAGTACTCAACATCCTTAGTTATCAGGGAAATGCAAATCAAAACAACTCTGAGTTACCATCTTACTCCTGACAGAATGGCTAAAATAAAAAACACCAAAGACCATTTATGCTGGAGAGGATGTGGAGAAAGGGGAACACTCCACTGTTGGTGGGAGTGCAAACTTGTACAGCCACTTTGGTGGTTCTTCAGGAAAAGGGGAATGAGTCTATCTCAAGATCCAGGAATTCCACTCTTAGGCATATACTCCAAAGATGCACATTCATATTACGACATCTGTTCGATTATGTTCATAGTAGCATTATTTGTAATAGCCAGAACTTGGAAGCAATCTAAATGCCCCTCAACTGAAGAATGGATGGAGAAAATGTGTTACATTTACACAGTGGAATACTACGCAGTGGGGGGAAAAACAATGGAATCTTGAAACTCACAGGCAAATAGATGGAACTAGAAGAAACCATCCTGAGTGAGGTAACACAGTCACAAAAAGACAAACATGGTATGTACTCACTCATATATGGGTTAGACATAGAGCAAAGGATTGCCAGCCTATAATCCACACCTCCAGAAAAGCTAGGAAACAAGGAGGACCCTAAGAAGGTATACATGGTCTCCTGGAGAAAGGGAAAGGGACAAGATCTCCCAAGCAAATTGGGAGCATGGGGAGGGGAGAGGGAGGTAGGGAGAAGAAGGCAGAGGTGGGCATGAGGGAACAGGAAGGTTGAGTCAGTGAAAGAATAGAGGAGAACAAGAAAAGAGATACCATAATGAAGGGAGCCATTATGGGTTTAAAGAGAAGTCTGGCACTAGGGAAATGTCCAGAGATTTACAAGGATGACCCCAGCTAACAATCTAAGCAATACTGGAGATGCTACCTTAAATGCCCTTCCCCAATAATGAGATTGATGACTACCTTCTATGCCATCCTAGAGCCTTCATCTAGTAGCTGATGGAAGCAGAATCAGATACCCATAGCTAAACACTGAACCAAACTCCTGGGGTCCAGTTGCAGATAGGGAGAAGTGATGAGCAAAGGGGTCAAGACTAGGCTGGAGAAACCCATAGAAACTGCTGACTTGAACAAGGGGGAGCTCATGGACTCCAGTCTGATACCTGGGAAACCAACACAGGACTGATCCAGATTCCCTGAATGTGGTGTTAGTTGGGAAGACTGGACAGTCTATGTGGCCTCTGGTAGTGGATCAGCATTTATCCCTGGTATACAAATGAACTTTTAAGGCCATTCCCCATAGAGGGATACTCCTCAGCTTAGACATATGGGAGAGGGCCTGGGCCTTGCTCCAAATGATATGAAAGACTTTGAAGATTTTCCGTGGAAGACCTCACCCTCCTGAGGTAGCAGATAAGGGAAGGGAGGGAGGAGTGTTTGTGGGGGATACAAGAGAATGAGACGGTGCAGGAACTGGTACTGATATGCAAAACACACTTGTTTCTTATATATATATATATATATATATATATATATATATATATATATATATATTGTTTTCTTGTGAGATATTTAAGGAATTTTAGGCATAGAATCCTGTCATCTGTAGATAAAGATACTTTGATTTCCTCCTTTCCAATACACATCCTTCTAATATATTTTAGGGTCTTATTTCCCTATGTAAGACTCAAGCATTATAAAGTAAAAGTATAGAGGGAATGGCCTCTTGTTCTAGAGTTAGTGGAAATAGTTTGTGTCTCTCTTTAAACGTGATGCTGGTTGTGGGTTTGTATGTTGCCTTTCTAATTTTGAAGTATGTCCTCTACATACAAAATTTTCCAGAAACCTTATCATCAAGTAATTTTGGGTTTCTTTCCAAGACTTTTTGAGTACCCAATTTGAGAATCACATAGTTTCTGTTCTTGAATCTATCTATGAGATGGATTACTTACTACAATTTATGGATGTTGAAGAATCCCTACATCTCAAGGATGCACTCAATGTCATGTTGGATAATGTTGTTTATTTATTTATTTATTATAGAATTTATTTTGCAAGTATTTCCCTGAGAAATATTATACCCATTTTAATTAGAAGGTTGACCTATTACATTTTTTGTTGGTAGGATTATTTGGTTTTGGTCAAATAATTCATTTGTCCTAGACATTACATGATCTGAAAATTTCCTATACTTGGCAATTTCAAATGCTACTATTAACTGTTTACCCTGTTCCTTTTATCGTCTTATGTTCTGTTACAAATCTACTTAAAATTCCATGATTTATTCTCAAAATGTATGCAGCATCAGTCAATTCAGCCTCTAGGAATTTTTTGCATACAATTATTCAACTTTATGAAATAACCTTAAAAGTACATCTCTACTGAGTTTCATACTTGCACATCTCTGAACTATAGAGAGCAGGAAATACCATTTTCCCATTGGAATCAATCTATGACACATATTGTTGTATGTGAGACATATGAATTTCTTACTTCTTTATGTGTTTGGTTTGAGTATTTTGCCTGAATGTAGGTCTGTGCACCAAATGTGTCTTTTGTCCACAGTGTCCAGGATGTGGTGTCAGATACCCTGGAACTGTAGTTACAGACAGTTAAATGCCATCATTTGGGTGCTGGGAGTCAAACCAATTCCTCTAAAATAGCAGGCAGTGCTCTTAACTATTATGACATCTCTACAACCCCTGAGTTTCTTAAGGCAAATATATTATCTATTAGTATCTATTTCAAATACAGTTCTGGGCACCAGGAGTGTGATCCTGAGCCAGATTAATGGTTCAAGTGTCAGGTTAATACAGCTCCAAACAGATTGAACATAGATGCATGTATGTCAATTCCACACATAAATTTCTCTTGAACAAATAAATCTGAGATTCCTTTCAAGACATTTAAAAACTATTACCTAAGTAAAATATGGCTTGCAATCATACAAAGGTACCACGCATGGGTTATCTCACGGATAAATTTTGGTTGTAACTATTAACTACGAATGCAAAATCTGAAGAACATTGTCTTTTCAATTTTCTTATGCATGATTTCTACATCAGTCCATGGGTTAAAAAACAAAGGTAGGAACCTCATCATTAATGCACACACTTGCCTGTTCCATTGGAAATTTGATTTTCTGGGCAGAGGCTACAATCAAAACAGCAGATAGCCTTGCCTTCCTGAAGAGTTTTTCTGAATCCAGGAAGACAACTTTTACTGCATACAGATACTGGAGTCTGAGGAAATTCAAGATGTGAATAAATCTAAGAATTAATCTGGTAACTGAATTTTATAAACCCACATTTAACTAATTAATGGATATATAAATACACTCTATAATAGGATATACACATTTACACCTAAATATACATTGAAACACACATGTATGTTAAGAGTCATGTATATACATGGGGAAGAATTGTAAATACTTGGTGATATTTAAGTTATAAAAAATTAAGTTAGAATGTGGAAATTGAGTTTGTAAATGTGCTACTGTAGTCATCTTTTAATTTGTGAGGAAACTTGAGACTAAGCCATGTTTTTTAGTCTTCTATGATCTGTAAAGCATAATGTGACATTCCACCCACCTCTTTAATACCTGTGCTCCACTCTATCCTGTCCTCTGACAGTGACAGTTGTTGACCACTTGGAAAATATGGGGAAAATGTTCCTACTTTCACTTTATAGCCAAGACCTTGTGGGAAATTCCAGAAGTTCAGAATGTCATACTCCATATGAACTTGTTGTGAAGGATTCAAATTTACTGGGTCCCCAATGGGATTTGTGAATTGAATGGTCTTCAGGATGTGATTCAGCTAAGAAAGATGCAAGACTTATTTGGGGCATGCTTATTTCAAAAAGAAAAAAAAACTGAATTATGCCATGTTCACTTTTTTGCATTAATCTGTCCTTCAAAATAAAAAGAAATCATAACTGCCATATAACAGAAAAAATGAATGATTATAGTGAATTAACAAAACAATCCTAGTACTATATGAATAGAATATTCAGAAAAGTCTCTGGTTCCTACTGGTTTTCAGCACGGATAACCAAAGTTTGTGATAATTTTAATTATGCACCTGTCAACTTAAAATCCCCAGGGAGTGTAATCAGAATTGCCTAGATAAATTTGGCCTCTGAGAGCATCTATGAGAAATTTTGTAACTTGGTTTAACTGAGGCACAAAGGCCCATGCTAAGTTTGAGTAGGATCACTTTAAGAGATGGGTCTTGACTATATATTAGAATGAGCCACTTGAACAATAGCATTCATGGAATAACACATTTTTCTTGCCACCTTGAATACTTTGGGATGATGGACTTCAAGCTGTAATTGTGAGTCATATACTGTTTTTCACTTCAGTGGCTTTTGTTCACATATTTTATCACAGCAAAAGAAAATAAGCCTAGGACAAGGTTTTATAGCAGATAATGCTTCATGAGATGTTTTAAGATTACTTTATTTGGCTGTACTCTACACTATTTAGGAACCTGAAATGTCAATCTCTCCTTGTTCATTTTTAGGAACTTCATGGGAAGAGGTTAGCAATTTATTGTTGAGAATCTTAGAAGGGCAGGGCACTGATGGCTGCTTTAATATAAATGTTTGCCCTTAGTTATTTATTTCCTATTATGATATTGACATTATGATATTGACATCTAAATTTTGATTTCTACCCCATCTACACTTTTGCTTCAGCCAGTAAAACTTTCTAGAAAACTTTCCTAAAGCACTTCTTTTAGAGTGCTTTTAGGGCCATTTAACTGAATTGATTTGGTAACATTCTATATTATACAAATAAAAAATTACCTTCCATGGGGGAAATTTCATTTTTTCTCCATTTTTCATTGCTTGCATATCTACTTGTTGCATAAGCATCTTGTGGAGTGTGTGTGCTACAGCATATACAGCATTGTATACATGATAACTGCCATCACTCATGGCAGTGTCAAAGTGGTACCAAGGTAACCATTCCAAGGAACCTCTAGATGAACAATTTTCTACTGATGTACAAGAATCCTTAGACATTGTACAATTAAAATAAATCTTCCACAATCTTGCAAGGAAAATGTCTTCTGGGTATTTGGATGGGGTGAATGTCTTTACAAAATCTTTAAAAGTAGAAACCTCTCCATGGTGTTGTGAAAAAATGAGAGTCCCATGAAATGAGTCAAGAATAAAATGTTTCATAGCAGAAAAGACTTCCCACTGTGAAGTGGTTACCCAGATTCTCCATGGGAGTACATATTCCCAAATACTGAAGAGCACACCTAAAGCAGAGTCCGTGACACCATAAATGACAATAATTTTTGCTGAGCTCATCACAATCTGAGTATAATATTGATGGGGCTCAATAATGTTATACCTATGGATGATTGGGATCATATTAATGAAGGCTACACAGAGTCCATTTTTTTCCATCTCTGGTATCAGTTCTGAGACAAACCAAATACCTTTCTCTTCTTCTGAGATGATCAGCCCTACCCAGTTCCATCTGAAATTAATCATCAATGAGACCATACCTAAGGCCAGAGAAGAGTCCTTGGTGGCCATCTGATATAGAGAAGGAAACTTCCTGGGGTCATTCAAATTTCCTTCATAAGTTCCAAATGTCAGCTAAAGAAAAGAGAACAGGGAGTGGGATGAAGGAAGAGGTTCAAGAATTTGCAGCCTCAATGAGTTTGAAAGAGTAGTTTAAAGTGTTAGAAAGTCAGATGTGTATATAAAGTTAACTCCAACATATAGAATATAATCCAAAAATTGAGATAAAATATTTACTCATGTCGCTTTGTGTCTTGGGCCCTTCCTGAATATTTCACAAAAGAAATGTGGGAATACTAATAATCTCAGAGTATGTAGCCTTAAAGACCATGTATTTCAAAAGGTTGGTTGATTTGTTTGTGCGTATGTATGTGTGTGTCTATACAAACATATGTGCCCATGTTTGTATAGGTGTACACATGTGTGTATACATGTGAAGGCTAGAGTGGGAAATTGCATATCCTCTACTTTCTTCCACATATTCTTGAGGCAAGTCTACTATTCATAACTTTGGGCCTGTGTGGAAGACAGGAAGCCACAGAGATTCTCCTTCCTCTGCTGTGCTATCATGAGGACATGAGTGATGCTATTGTCCAACCTCCAGTTCTCATGATTGCACAGAATGCATGCTTGACTCCTGAACCATAATCAATCCCAAGACTACATAATTTGAGTCATACAGAAATGGACTCATCTCCTTTATGTGTTTTCTTAGTAGCCAAATGTGGCATCAAAGAAGAATTCTTTTATTTCTTCCCATTCATATAATCTCACCTGTGGATATTTATAAAGTTCCAGAAATGTGCCAATTAAGGAAGAAATTTCCCATGTTGCCCCGGTGATTGCAGCCACAGATTTTTCCTCTCTTCTGCAGGTGTAGTTTGGGATGTTTCTGTGCTCCCCAGTGAGCCAAAAGAGGAAACTGTACATTGTCTCTATATTATGTGGTCCAGAAATGTAGATACCATACCCCAGAGACACATTAGGTAAAAGAAAGGGGTTCCTTTTGATCTCTTCAATGGCCAAAATCAAGGCTATTGCAAATTGATAGTTGTTGGAATTGATTCTGTGTAGAGGACATAGGGATCATTACAGAATAATCTTCAGTCACCATTGTCTTCAAAATGAATACAGTAACAGTCATATACTAAATGAAAACTTACCCTTACAACTTTCATATTGAAACCATATCTTGTTAATTAATGATGTTACAACATGAGAACATTTGGATGTCATTGGGGCTGATGTGATCATGTTTAGAGTTCAAATGGAGATTTCTGCCATTTAAATAACTGACCACTTCCTCATTTATTTTCTGTATGAGGCTAGAGCAAGAAGCCTATTTTCTATTAATGAAGCAGGCAGGCACTACATGATCGCCACATGCTTTTAACCTGCAGTTTCTATTCTTCATGAAAGTGATAAATATATTTTGTGTAATTCTGTCTATGAGGAGTCTGGATGTTGTGGGAAGTCAAATAGAACTAAGTATTTCTGAGAAACTCCTATGAAAGGAGAGAGGGAAATTCAGTTTTATTTCCTTGCCCAAGTTTGTTCTTGATGTGGCCCATCTAGGACTGGAACAGCAAAGGAGTCAAACTTGAATTTCCTGGCTCAGCTCCTCCAATTGGGCTGTGGTTATTAGTCCTAAGACTGCTGATTCTGAGATGCCCTGCGTTTTCTCTGACCACACTGCCTGCTTTAGCTTTCTGCTGACCTTGGTCATTTCCCTGCTGCAGATAGTATGTAGGATGCTGCACTTCTTCACAAACTTGCTTGCCTTAAGTCATCAGTTTACTCCAGACTTTCTGCCCCCAGTTATTGCTTTTGTCATTATATCCCTTGTCCTCATCCCTCCCACTTAACACTTGCTATTTGCGACCTTTTTCTTTCTGGTTCAGGTCAGTATGTTTGTTGTACATGTGAATGTAGTATGTATAAGCATAGAGTGTATACGTGGGACTGTATTTGGTGTGTGTGTGTGTGTGTGTGTGTGTGTGTGTGTGTGTGTGTGTGTGTGTATGCATTTGAGACATATCCAGGTATGTGCAGAAGCAGAGGCCAGAAGAGGGTGCTCGGTGTCTTCTACTCTTAGTACTTTATTCTCTAAAGATAAGGTCTCTCAGTGAATGAAGCTTTCCCTTTTAGCTACAATTACTGCCCAGGAAGTTCCTGGTTATGTGTCTGCCTTCAGGCACAAGGTTTACAGGCACATACAGCTACACTATGTTTTAATGTAGGGGTTAGAAAATCTAACTTGGGGCCTCATGCTTGTCCAGAGTATGTCTCCCACTGATCCATCTCCCCAGCTTGAAGCAAAGTTTTTTTTTCAGTGATGAACTAACTCTCAAATCTGTATCACACACCCTTCATATTATACACAAAGAAAATAACATAAAATTTCTATCTCTCTCTCTTGTCTCTTTCAGCTTTTCTGTTTTCAAGTTAGATAATGGCATAGCAAGCACTTAAGAAAGAAATGATTAGATTTTTGTATTTTTCTAAAAAGTGGGTCATTTAGATTATAATTATTAGTTTTATCTGTACTCTAACTTCCTTGTATACCTACCTTCACCACATGCATTTCATTGGTATTTACAATATACTCTCTGATTCTTCCATATAATTAAAAATTTCATGTGGTCAGGGTCTGACATTCTTATGTAATTCTACCCTCTATTGTTAGCCAAAGTATTTATTTGTACTAATAATGCTTTTCAATGAACTTGTTTAGCTTTCACCAATCATATTTGACTTTGGAACTTTGTATTACATATTTAAGCCATATTCGAGGGCCTGCAACCTGAACAAGGAGGGCCCCCAGACTGATAGCTGGGAATCCACCATAGGACTGACTCAGGCCCCCCTGAACATGGGTCTCAGCCAGAAGGACTGAGCAGTCTAAGGGACCTCAGACAGTGGAGCCAGGATGTATTCCTGGTGTACAAAAGGGTCTTGTGGACACATCCCCCATGGAGGGATAACTGCCTTAACCTAGAGACAGGGGAAAAGTCCTAGTCCCTACTTCAAATGACTTGACAGATTTACATGACCCCACCTGGATGACATTGCCCTACATGTGGAATTGGGGTGGGTGGGGGGATGGGAGGGGAGGGTGGTCAGGGTGCATGTGAGGGGGCAGAAAGGGTAAAAGGGAAGAGGGAGGGAGGGAGGGAAGGAGAAGGGACTGGGATCGACATGATTAAAAAAAAAAAAAAGAATGTAGCATTGAGAGATCCAAATAAGATTTAAGATTTAAGAAAAAAAAAAAAACAAAACTATTCAGGGAAGAGAAATGCATATATATATATATATATATATAGTGAATGATAAATATAGGTCAGAGCTACAAACTCTGCAAAACATTCAAAAAAAGAAAAAAAAAACTAAATCCCATTCCTGTATGGCAATGCTACATTGGATATTTTATTTTCTCTTTCATAGCTAATATGAGAGCTCCCAAATGCAAGTGTTTTTAGTTCTTGGTAATCAGGTGACAAATCACTAATTTTTGGAACTTTGTTAAAGCTTTACACTGATTGTGCACCCATGTTTTCATCTAATTTCACTTATTTGATTATGTCTTGTAAATTTCTGTTTACTCAAATTCACAAGTTAATATAAAATTATAAAATACAAACTTTGTAAAGATTTATTACATGTTAATATTAACAAGGGAGGGGTATTTTCCTCAGTTTAGCCATGGGCAAGGTAACATTCTCATGTAAAGACCCTTTGGGTTTTAAGATGTTCAAAGTGTACTATATGTATGTATCAATTGCCATGATGAAAACTGTTACTGAGTACAATCAATAAGTGCCAATGAAGTCTGGGAGAAAGGGCATATTTCCAGTATGCTTTCATGTAGTTTGATTTTGAAAAACCTTTAATTTTCAAGCACAGTCTATAATCCTACATTTTCTGAAAGAGGTCTGAAGGGTATCTGAAATAAATTAAGTGTTTCACATTTGTGAAATGATAAAAGATAATGTACAGTCCCTGTGATGTCACTACTCATCTTCTATAGATTCAGAAAATCTGAGTGTGGGCTTTCCAGTATCTCTACCCTTTTCCAAAGGCTGTGGTAATACATGGAAAATTTGAGGTCCATTATTTTCTAAAAGTGATAACATCAATGAAATCAATATTTATAGAAATTTCTAGAACAATTATGCATATTGTTTACTCAGTGGTTATCAAAATGTTAAGCTAATACCTACCTGAGAGGAGGATTAAACATCTGAAACATTATGGGCTTGGAATTTCATTTTGGAGCTGCAGAGATGGCTCAGCATTTAAGAGGACTCTTGTAGCAGACAAGGTCAAATTCCTTGCCCACTTAGAGTGGCTCCTGACTGTAACTCTGCTTCCAAATACTCTAAAAACTTTTTTCTGGCCTCTGTGTGCACTGTATGTATGTGGTGGGGAGGCATAAATGCAGGATAATTTTCATAGACATACAGTAAAATATTTAGAAGAGAAAATGTTCCCATTATATAAAGATAATATGTGTTTGTAGAGAAAAAAATGGCAGACTCAGTGAGTGAAGATTCTTCATCTGACTCCCAATGAAAATGCAGTCTAATCAGTATAACAACAAAGGAGATGAACAGAGAATCCTCAGAAAGTCAAATATGACATTTTCCAAAAAGTGGATCATATTGTATGCATTTTGTGTATAATGTTATCTGTGTCTGAATATAACATGGTATAGGACAGAGTGGTTAGGGTGAGAGGGGAGGGAGTAAATGGGTGAGAATGTTCTCTTAGTTACTTTTGTATTGTTTTGATGAATACAATGAACAAAAGGAACCTGGAATGGAAAGTTTTCCTTCACCTTACAAGTCTCAGGTCACACTCTACTTCAGGAGAAAGTTCATGCAGGAAATTAAAGAGAGGGCCTGGGGAAATCTGCTTACTTGGCTTTTGTTCCCCATGCCTTGCTCAGCCTGCTTCTTATTGAACATAGAACACCAACCCAGGGGCAGCACTGCACACAGCATTCTGAGCCATCCTGCATCAATCACCAGTCAAGAAAGGACACAGTGGTCTTGCTTACAGGGTAATCTAGAGGTGATGATTTCTCAAAAGAAATTCCTTCCTTACAAATGTGTCAAGTTGACATCAAACTAACAAGCAAATATGGTTGTAAATATTTTCAGGAGGCAATGTGGAGGGTTAATATATTACAGTTACATTGCCTGCAAAAATATTTCCTTCCAAAATTATGCAAACTGGACACATATGAAATAGTCATATTATATACTTAGATACACATATGTCAGGCAAAAGTGCTTTTCTTAATTTGGGAAGAATTTTACACGAGTATGTATTGTACTTTGATCAGTGCTACCTTCCACCTCTTATTACACCTCCTACCATATACCCCTACTAACTTCAAATCTTCTTGTTTAAAATACTAAATCCATTTAGTGCTACTAATGCATGAGTGAACACGTCCAATCTGTGAAGATTCACATCCAAAATAAAGTGAGCATCACTTCCCATTAAATCATAACACTCTCCTTCCCCCAAGACACAAGGGGCAGCAAGAAAGAGAGGCTGGTAATTCAAGATAAAATGTTTTAAGGAAGTCTAAATGAAGAAGTTAAGAACAGCATTAATAAACAATTCATTTGTAAAATAAACACCTTAGCAATATATATTTAAAAGGACCAGACTCAGCAATGGTAAGATCAATGAACATAGTCTCAAGGTCTCAAACAACACAAGTTCAAAGAGGAACCATGTACAGCAGTGACTTTATTAATACACTACTTGACACTAAGCTTGTGCTGACATTAAAAACTTTTCATTGTTGTTTAAAAAATACATAATTAGGACCTCAGTGGCTCCCTGAAACACAGACAACTGCACTGATCCATCCAAGAGAGGATTCCCATGACACAGACATGAACTGCAATGATTAGACCAAGAGGCAAAGATACTGCCTGTACCAATTGGAGGAAGAGATGGGCAGACACATTGCAAGAATACATTTAACAACCTCAAGAGCAATGTGGTACCACGAGAACCTAGTGATCCTACAACAGGAAACCTGAACATCCCAAATCAGAAGAAAATTACCTTAAAAGTTACTTTATGAAAATGAAACATTCCCTTCAAGAAGTCTAGGAAAAGACAAACAAAAAGTGGAAGAAATCAATAAATCTCTTAAAGCAAAGAAAAAGTAATCAAACAAGTGAATTAAACGGTTCAAGACTTGAAAATTAAAGTAGAGGTAATAAATAAAAAAACAAACTGAGGGAATTCTGGAAATGGAAAATCTGGGTAAATGAACAAGAACTACAGATGCAAACATAACCAACAGTATGCAAGAGATGGGAGAGATAATCTCAGTTGTTGAAGATATGAGAAACGGAATTAGATTCACCAGTAAAAGAAAACATTAAAGCTAATAACATAAATCATCAAGGAAATCTCTGACACCATAAAAAGACAAAACATAAAAATAATGGGGATGGAAGAAGGGGAAAAAATATCACCTCAAAGGCACAGAAAATATATTCAACAAAACCATAGAAGAAAACTTTTTCAGCCTAAAGAAGGAAATGCTTATGAATATAAAAGAAACCTATACAACACCAGATTGGACCTCCCCAAACATTCCATTACGACATCATAATACAATACAAATATACAGAATAAAGAGAGAATATTAACAGCTGCAAAGGAAAAAGTCCAAGCAACATATAAATGCAGACCCATTATAGTAACATCTGACTTCTCAGTGAAGACCCTGAAAGCCAAAAGGTCATGGACAGATGTTATACAGACACTGAAACACCAGAGATTCCAACCATAACTATTATACCCAGCAAAACTTTCAAACACTGCAGATGAAGAAAACATGATATTCCATGCAAAACCAGAGTTAAACAGTACTTATCCACAAATCCAGCCACACAGAAATTAATCTGTACCCACAGAAGCACTGGCAATATATAATACTACACTAGCAAATCCTATGAAAGAGAAATACACACACAAACTACCACCAAAAATAGCAGGAACTACTAATCACTGGTCATTAATATATCTTAATATCAATGGACAAAACCAGTCTATAAAAAGAATGGCTATGAAAACAGCATCCATCCTTCTGCTGCATACAAGAAACATACCTTAACCTCAAAGACAGACATTTCCTCAAAGTGAAGGGGAGGGAAAAGTCTTTCCAATCAAATGGACCCAAGAAGCAAGGCAGTGCTGCTATCCTAATATCTGACAAAACAGACTTCAAACTAAGGGTAATCAAAAGAGTGGAAGAAGCACATTTCATATTCATCACAGGATAAATCAATTTATACTCCAATACAATACAATGACACCTACATTTGTAAAAGAAACATTACTAAAGCATAAATTGCACATCAAACTCCACACACGAATAGTGGGAGACTTCAGTACCCCACTCTCCAATGAACATGTCCGTCAGACAGAAAATTAACAGAGAAGTAAGGCAACCAACACATGTAGAAGCCATTGTTAAAAGTCTCCCAATCCCTCCCCTCAAGCCTAGGAAAAGATGGTTTGAGTGCAGAATTCTACCAGAGTCACAAAGATGATCTAATGCAATAGAAACAGAGGGAACATTGCCAAAATCCTTTTACTAGGCTACAGTTACCAAGATACCTAAACCACACAAAGATGCAAAAAAGAAAGAGGAGAACATGTGGGATGAGGAAGATTGAGTCAGTGAATGAATAGATGGGGGGGGGAGCATAAAAGAGGGAGCCATTATAGGTTTGAAGAGAAAACTGACTCTAAAGAAATTTTCATAGACCTACAAGGATGACCACAACTAACAATCTGAGCAGCAGTGGAAAGGCTACCTAAATGCCCTTCCCTGATAATGAGATTGATAACTCACTTATATGCCATCCTAGAGCCTTTATCTAATAGCTGATGGAAACAGAAGCAGACACCCACAGCTAAACACTGAGCTGAACTCCTGGAATCCAGTTGCAGAGAGGGAGGGCTGATAAGGAAAGGGGTCAAGACCAGGCTACAGAAACCCACAGAGACAGCTGACCTGAACAAGGGAGAGCTCATGGACTCCCAGACTGATAGCTGGGAAACCAGCACTGGACCAACTGAGACCCTCTGAATGTGGGTCTCAGTTAGAAGGCCTGGGCAGTCTAAGGGACCTCTGACAGTGGAACCAGGATGTATCCCCTGGTGGAGGAAAGGACTTTGGAAGCACATTCCCCATGGAGGGATACTCCCTTAGCCTAGAGGCAGGAGGGAGGGCCTAGTCCCTACTTCAAATGACTTGACAGATTTTGATGATCCCTCCTGGAAGGCATCACCCTCCCTGTGGAGGGGGAGATGGGATGGGAGGTGGGTCGGGTACATGGGAGGGAAGGAGGGAGAGGTAACTGGTGTCAATATGTAAAATAAGAAAAATAATATACATATATACATATATGCATATACATATACATACATACACATATACATATATATACATACACACACACATATATATACATATACATATACATATATATATATATACATATATATATATATATATCCTTTCACCAAGTGAAAAAACAAATCAAAAAATAATGATTTCAGGAAATTTGCAGGCAACTAGAACTAGAAAAAAACATCTAGATTGGGATAATACATACTCTGAAAAACAAACATGGTATGTACTTACTCATAAGCGGGTATTAGATGTAAAGCAAAGGATAACCACACTACAATGTACAGTACCAGAGAATCTATGCAACAAAGAGAACTGCAAGAAGGACACAGGGATCACCTTGGCAAGGGGAATTAGATGAGATCTCTTCTGTATACAGGAGGTGAAGGAGTCAGTAAAAGGGAAGGTATGGGGGATGAGAACATGAGGGAACTGGGTGGTCAAAGTAGGAAGGGATAGAGAGGGAGAGTAGTGAAAGAGATACCTTGATAGAGAAAGCCACTATGGGGTTAGGGAGAAAACTGGTGCTAGGGAAACTACCAAGAACCCACAAGTATGAGCCCAGTTAAGCCTCCTAGCAGTAGTGGGGAGGGTGCTGGAACTGGCTTTCCTCTGTAATCAGATTGATAACTACCTACTATCATCATAGAGCCTTCATCCAGTAATTGATGGAACTTGATAAAGTGATCTACAACCAAGTACCAGGCTGAGCTCCAGGAATCTAGTCAAAGAGAGGGAAGAGGGTATACATTTCTACAGGTACATGGGAAGTGGATATAGGAGAAACTTATTGGCCAGCTAATCTGGCACACACAGCAGTGAGCGAAAAACCATGACTGGAAGATGAACATCAGCAAAACATACGAGGTTGTCCTCATGTGTGAGGCTTGCATGTGTCCACACTGATAATCACAGACACACCAAGACCCATGGATACACACCCATTAAAAAACAGTCAGGAAAATGTGACTCACTTTAGGCTACAAATAGATGGTTTTATGTAAATCTCAGTGTATATACTCATACTTGATGCAAAATAAATACAATTTCTAAGTAGTTTATGCAGATTTAATGGGTTGAAAACACATCTGTTTGGAAAATGATATATTGGGTTGGATGCATAAAGTGCAGATAGAGATCTATTTGGACTTAATAATCTGATCAACAAGAGGTTAATAAGGCCTGGCTTGGAAAGCAAACCAACTCAAAAGCCATGGATCTTAGAAAAGCCTTTAACTACATGTGCTCTTTGCTATTTCAACACAACACACTCAAAAGTATATAAAACAAACAACAAATATGAAGTCATTTCCAACTCTGGAAAAACAATGTGAAAAAAGTCATTTAAAAATAAGAGATAAAGAGAATGAATAGCAAGCCATTAAAGAATATATTTTTATAGTATATACCTATATTAAAGGCATAATTTAAAAAAAAAAAGACATGAACTCACTTCAAATCAGGAAAACTGTAGTTGACACAACATGAAGGCACAATATCCTGTGCAGTTAGTAATGCTGTCACTAAGGACATGCCATGGGGTTAAATAAAGCATTACTGATAGAATTTTCAATTGCAGATTTTGGCAAAGGTTTTGTTACTTATGGTGATGAACTTGTGTCATTTGGTATTATTGTTCACACAGTTCATCACTTTACAGTCCCTGAAAATATAGCATTATCATTACTCTGTGCACAAAAATTAGACGAAATTCCAGTAACTTTAAACCTGTGTTTATCTCATCTTCAGAGTAAGCAGGTTTGCTGTTTGCTCTTCACATAGGAAAGCTACATGATTATCAAATTCAACACATGCCACTAATGACTGCTGTATTTAGATATCAAAGTGATTCAGGTCAGAAACTCCCAAAATCAAGTTAAAAGTTCTAGTGAGCCCATCTCTCCAAGAACTGGTAAGGAACAGAAAGCCATGGGAGTCAGAGCAGCAGGTAATACAGTGACAACATACATGAAAAGAAAGTGAAAAGGAGACAAGGGAGAAAGTGAAAGAGAATGCCATAGTTATCTGCCAACACTTAGATGTGCAGGGCGACAAGATAGCGTCTAAGTAGGAACAGTTGCATTTACTTCCTGCCATCTCTCTTCCCGGGTGTGCAGAGCAGCCACAGGCAACATCTGTCACAACAACGTCTGACTGGAGGTGTAAGCTCTGCTCACATTGACATCTTTTCTACTCACAGGAACAGAAATATACAAGTCTGTCCCAGCCCTTTGTCAGACAGTTTTTTGTTTGTTTGTTTGCTTTGTTTTTTGTTTTTTTGGGGTTTTTTTTTTTTTTGTAGTTGTTAATAGGCAAAAGGATGTCTCTGCACCTGTATCGCTGAGAGGTTGGAGAGAATTCAAACATCAAAGCTGTCTGATTATAGCACCTGGCTAAGCAAGTGTCAATGAGGTATAGAGGCACAACCGGCAGGATATACTGATCTGCAAGAGCATGAATAACTAAATTCAATTGCCTCCCTAGGAATGTGTCAGACACAGTGGCACTCAGTATGTATAGATATTAGGAAGTGCACAGAAGAAGGATCACTAGACCTTATTTTGTAGAAGGGACATTGTGTTATCGCCATTTAATAATGAATTATACACATACCCCAAGCTATGTTTGTTACATCATTTTACCCCTACATGACAGCTGAAAATGGGACAAATTTTTGACAACTTGCTGGAGAATTTTTTTTTGTGTGTGTGCTCAGCATTCAGCCAAAAAAATAGAATGCAACAGGTGAAAAATTTTAAAAGACTATTACTATGCTGGAAGGGGGTCACTGCTGAGAAGGAAAAAGTGAGAAGGATTAAGGGTACATCCTGGAGAATGAAGCTAGGAAGTTCATATAGGAACACTTACCGGGTGTTAACATCTGTGTTTTCTGGCCCGCTCCTGTGCTGTAAGCTTTGATAGGTATAGAGGGGCAAGAATGCACTGATCACCATGTCTCCATCCTGGTATACATTGTCTATGATAGATTCCAAACAGCTCTCAAAATTCAACTCACACAGCAGTATAGTAAACTTCAGAGTCAAGAAGAAAAAAACCAAAAAGAACATCATGAGTGTTTCTTTGAGCATGAATGGAACCTGCAATGATACAAAGTGCACACCTTTGGCAGGAAAATGTGTGGACTTGTCTGTGGGTTTATAAGTGTTGCAGACAGAGGAGGTGTCTCAACTACCTATGCATTCTACATTAGCTTGTTTCAGCCCCCTGGAGAAATCTTCAATGTTTTCTGCCCTTAGGCTTTACATCTGAGGTCTTCTGTCCAAGGAACAAGTACATGTTGGAAAAATATGTCTGAGGATCATCATTCCAAATTCCTGTAATGATATAATTATCATCCAAGTCTAAGATCAGAAAAGCCACAGGGACAAGTCTAGATGAGAAAGTTTGTAAAACTTGTGTCCATGAACTTATAGTACACAGGGCTTTTGACATGATGCAATTGGATTGCATCAGAGGATTCAAAGTTAGGTGAAAAAACACCCTACTCTCAAAGTGTTTTTCTACACACACACACAAAACTGCCCCATATTCAAGACAATGAGAGTCATCTCATTTTTACAGCATCCCACAGAGCAACTTGGCATTCACCATGATGCCCATTAGCATCAGCACATACCTCATAAGTGCAAATTCCCTTTGCCTGAATACCAAAATAAAAAGAATTGTAATAGTGTCATTACTCTTTTGAGCATAACTATCCACTTTTCAATTGAATCTGAAGCCCACCCCACAGTAAGGAGGATATAACTGGGACTCTGGTATTGGGTCAAGTCCTTAGGTCTTGAGATATCATAGGCCTTAGTGTTGAAATTCATTACTGAGTTTTGCTAAGTAGATATTGATTTTTAAATTAATTTTATTTAAATTAAAAATCTTATTGTATATACCAATCCCAGTTCCCTCCCTCTCCTCTCCTCCCGTTCTCCCATCTCCCCATCTCCCCCTCATCTGGTCTTCAGGGGGGATTATCAAAGACTGTTACATAATTTGTGGCAGGACCTAGGCCCTCACCCATGTATCTAGGCTGAGATGGCAGTGTAATAATACATTCAACAAAATAAAGAACAATATGGCAGCACCAGAAACAAATGGTTCAACAACAATGAAATATGAACATGCCATTGTAGATGAAGCAGAAGAAAGTGATCTTAAAATAACTTTATAAAGATGATAGATGCTCTTAAAGAAGAAATGAAAAAATCTTTAAAAGAAATGGGGGGAAAGACAAACAAAAAATTGGAAAAAAATCAATAAATTTCTTAAAGCAAAGAAAATAAACCAAGAAAAAAAAACAAGTAAACAAGTGAAAGAAATAGTCCAAGACTTGAAAATTGAAATAGAGGCAATAAAGAAAACACAGACCAAGGAAATTCTGGAAATGAGAAATCTGAGTAAATATACAGGAACTACATATGCAAATATAACCAATAGAATTGAAGAAATGGAAGAAAGAATCTCAAGTATTGAGGATAGAATAGAGGAAATAGATTCATCTGTCAAAGAAAGTTTTAAATCCAACAGATTATTAATGCAGAACATCCAGGAAATCTGGAACACATGAGAAGTCCAAACCTAAGAATAACAAGGATAGAAGGAGAAAAATACCAGCCCAAAAGTACATAAAATATATTCAAAAATCATAGAAGAAAACTTTTACAACCTAAAGAAGGATATCCCTATAAAGGTACAAGAAGCTTACAGAACACCAAATAGGCTGAACCTAAAAATTTCCTCTTGCTATATAATAATCAAAACACTAAACACACAGAATAAAGAAAGAATACTAAGAGCTGCAAAGGAAAAGGGACAAGTAACATACAAAGGCAGACCTATTACAATTACATCCTACTTCTCAATGGAAACTCTGAAAGTCAGAAGGTCCTGGACAGATGAAACTGGGCAAGAAATGAAGCAGAGTTGTAAATGTCTACAGTGTTTGGAGTAAATCAATTTTACAGTATAAACACATAGATAAGAGATATGTGAAAGCACCTGTGATTGTTAAATATCTCAGCCTAGGGTTTAAGATCAACCTGTTACTCTGTGCTAGTGTGTTAGTAAAGTGTTACAAGGATGGCGGGGAATTGTAAAATTCAAATGTATTTCCAAAGTTAGAGTTTGATGAGAATGGTCTTTCCCATCAAATCTAAATTCCCAGGTTTTGTTTCCATGAATTAAGACCACAAGTCATGTAGAGCCACCTAAAAATGTGCTCCAAGGAAACCAGGTTACATTTCAAGCTTGTGTAATGGCTCAAGAAAATTCTATAGTTGGGATTTGAGGCTTGTACTAAGGTTTCAGAGAGCTCTGAGGACAGACAATATGTCACAGGTCAGAGTGTATACAAGAGGACAATGAGAAGTCACCATGTGAAGCCACATGTGGCTAATATAGCAATAACTCTATGGGGTTGTGATCTGCTGCAGCAATGGATACTCAGATTAACATTCCTCCAGAATAAAAAATGAACGGTAAACAAACTCATGTTTATGAAAAAATAATATAAGATACTATATAAAACAGACACCAACAATTCAGACTGTACAAAACCAAAATAAAACAAGTGTCAAATTAACAGAGGAACCAAAAGCCGTACCCCTAAAGTGGCTAAGTGATAAACCTGTCTGGGTGGAGCAATGGCCTGTGACTTCTGAGAGGCTGGAGGCTCTAGAAAATCTGGTTCAGGAACAACTAAATGCTGGACATATAGAAGAATCTACCAGTCCTTCGAATTCTCCTGTATTTGCTATTAAAAAGAAATCAGGAAAATGGAGATTGCTTGCAGACCTGAGACCTGAAAACCATTAATCAAGTAATTCAGCCAATGGGTTCTCTACAGCCTGCAGATCACATTTCAGGGCTTCTGTGTCTTCAGGCTCCAAACCCTTCAACGATCCTCTCGGAAACCAAAGGCCTAACTGACAGTTGTATTTGTTAAAATCAAGGCCCCACTACTCACAGCCAGGGTTCTCTATGAATTCCTGTGTTATCTTCTGTACATAAATAACTGAGAAAAGCAAGTTTAAGAAAAAGATTTGGTATTGAATACCCAGTTTATGTGCTTTTTCCTTCAGTTACCTGTAGTGAGTTGTATAGGATTCAGGACTTGTGGACCTTTTTTAAATCACTTTGGAATGTGTGTAGTTGTGCTCTTGTTTAGGTGGTCATATGGTTAAGACTTTAATTATCTATCTCTGATTTTACAATGAGACATAGCATTAACACAAACTTCCCAATACACTGGCACAACTATTCTTTCCACATCCTCTTCCACAATGATACCTGAGGCATGGATGAAGGAGATGTATCTGTTCGGACTGTACTTTAAAACCGTGTTTTATGAGTTTTTGTGGTTTTCTGAAATGATAACCTACACACAGATAACATTATACAGACTAAACAGGGAATATTTAGGTATTTAGGAACATATATTTGTAACATACTCATGTGTTACATCAAACAATAAAAAATTGAGGCCCAGGATTTTAAATACAAAAAGGTTTTGAAAAATGAGATTATAGTATAATATCAAAAGATAAAAGAATTAATTTTAAAAGAATTTATTTTGGATCGTGATGAAGGGGAGTGGTACATCACTTTGAGGAAGCCATATCAGCAAGAGTCTTAAGCACCTTTTCATGTTGCATCAATGTTTGGAAAAAGAAATTCCTGAATGTTGTTGCTTAGGTTACTTTCTCTATGTAAACATCAAGACTCTTGGCCATGAGATGTAGTATTTAACACTTCCTTGGGTTGGAGTTTTCCTTCCAATACTTTCTGTAGGGCTGGATTGGTAGATATGTAGATATGTATTGTGAAAATCTGGCTTTGTCATTAAATATCTTGTTTACTCCATCTATAGTGATTGAGAGTCTTGCTGGGTATAGTAGCCTGGGCTGGCATCCGTGGTCTCTTAGTACTTGTAGAACATCTATCCAGGACCTTCTGGCCTTGAGGGTTTCCATGGAGAAGTCAGGTGTAATTTTGATAGGTCTGCCTTTATATGTTACCTATCCTTTTTCCTTTGCTGCTCTTAATATTCTTTCTTTATTCTGTATGTTAGGTGTTTTGATTATTATGTGTTGAGGGGTCTTTTTTCTATGGTCCAGTCTATTTGATGTTTGGTATGCTTCTTGTACTTTCATGGGCAGGTCCTTCTTCAGATTGGGAAAGTTGTTGAATATGTTTTCTGCACCTTTGAACTGGGCTTCCTTACCTTCCTCTACGCCTATTATTCCTAGGTTTGGCCTTTTCTCGGTGTCCCACATTTCCTGGATGTTTTGTGTTAAGGATTTGTTGGATTTACGATTTTCTTTGGTTGATGAATCTATTTCCTCCAGTTTATATTCCGCGCCTGAGATTCTCTCTTCCATCTCTTGAATTCTGTTGGTTATGCTTGCGTCTGTAGTTCCTGATCATTTGCCCAGTTTTTCTATTTACGACATTCTTTCGGTTTGTGTTTTCTTTATTGTCTCTATTTCAGTTTTCAAGTCTTGAACCATTTCCTTCACCTGTTTAATTGTTTTTCCTTGGCTTTCTGTACTTTCTTTAACAAATGTGTTCATTTCTTCCACTTTTTTGTTTGTTTTTCCTTCCATTTCTTCAAGGGATTTTCTCACATCATCTTTGAGGGCCTCTATTATTTTTATGACGATATTTTTTAAGTCGTTCTCTTCTGCTTCATCTGCTTTGGGGTGTTCAGGTCTAGTTGGTGTAGATTCCCTAGATTCTGGTGGTGTTATGCTTGCCTTTCTGTTGTTAGGTGTTTTCTTATATTGCCGTCTTCCCACAGTTTCTTCCAGTAGGTGTTGTTGGGGTCTCTCTCTCCCCAGGTGGGCTTAGGTGGGTCAGAGGTTCAATGTCTGGAATTCTGGGTGGTCCAAGCTCTCTAGAAGGTCTCTTCACAGGCAGGGACCGGGCAATGGGGGTCAAAGATAAGGCTCCAGCAGAAGATTGCCGGTGGGAGTCAAAGGTCCTTAAGGCTGGGACTCAGGATGTTTGGTATGCTGATAGGCAGATCTAGACTGAGCCTGGCACTCTCCAGCTGAGGCCCTATGATGGGGGTCAAGGATCCAGCCTGCAGGAACTCAGAGTGGTCCTGGGGGGATAGGCAGATCTATGGAAGGGACCAGAGCTCCAGTAGAGGACAGTCAGTGGGGGTTAGAGACCAGGCAGGTGGAAATTACGTGTGGTCCCTCGTAGATAGGCAGGTCTAGTGTGTTCAGAGCAGCTCCAGGAAGTTCCCCAAAGGTGGCAGGATTGTTGGCTACACCCTCTGTCCCAGTGCTCAACCAGAGCAGTGGGACAGTGGTCAGGGTAGGGCACAGGGTAGGGGGATCCAAGAGTGCTCTCGATGGGGACAGGACACAGGGACAGTGAGATCTGGGGCCAATCCAGGGAGTTCCTGGGGAAGGGTGTGAGGGAGATTCCACCTGAATTAGTCCCAGACTCACCTCGAGCCAAGTCCTGGCGATGGGGGTCAAAGACAGTGGGGGTCAAAGAATGGGCTGATACTCAGGATGTTTCTGCACCAATAGGCATAACTGGGGCCTGGCACTCTTCAGTTGAGGCTTCTTTAGCAGAGACCCTGTGATGGGGGTCAAGGACCCTGTCTGCAGGAACTCAGAGTGGCTCCACAGGGATAGTTAATTTCTTTCTTTAAAGACACAAAGTTCTTGCTATATAGGTCTTTCATTTGTTTGTTAAGCATTACCCAAGATACTTTATGTTGTTTGTGGCTATTGTAAAGGGTGATGTTTCTCTGATTTCTTTACTGAAGAATGGATAAAGAAGATGTGGAACATATACACAATGGAATACTACTCAGCAGGAGGGTGGGGAACAATGGAATCTTGAAATCAGCAGGCAAATGGATGGAACTTGAAGAAACCATCCTGAGTGAGGTAACCCAGTCTATGATTCTGACTTTTAAACAGAATAATAAGGGTTTTCAGCAACTTTACTTAAATTTTATGATTTATAACCTGACTTTCCTGATTTATTTGCATAAGTATAGAATGTAGGGGCTCCAGAAATTGGCGTTCTCTGAATAATGTGAGAAAGGATCCAGCTAGACATCTTTACTAACTGAATTCTCTTGTTTGAGGGATATTTGTTGTTAAACTCTCCCAAAAAGTTAATTCCAGCTCTTTACCAATGTCCATTTTCTGCCAACAATGAAGAAATTAGACATTAATAAAAGCTGTTAATTTCTTCTGTATCTATTCCTATTAATTGATAAATTCTTAATTTTCCTTTCAGAATTAACTCAGAAAACTTTTCTACATAGGTCTTATATTTTTTACTCTGTTTATGTGCTAAAAAAAAAAATACCCATTCTAAGGTATTATCTTCTCTGTCATTAAAAAATCCTTTAGGGAAATGACTAAAATGAAAAATGAGCACAGTTGAAGCTCTGAATACAAATGATCCACATATGCATCCTGTAATTTATTTTCTACCAAAGCGAATTATCTCTCAGCCTCAGCTGATAATTTTCTTGGGTATTAAAGTCCTTGTCACCTTGTAAGGTTTGAAATATATTACTTAGTTCTTGAGTTGTCAATTCAATTCTGGGCCACAACAAGAATTATTAGCTCTCAGCAATTTTTGAAAATCATTAAAAAGTTATAATTGATCTTTTCTGATTTGAACCTTTTGGGGTTGAATTATTTAGTACTCCTATCTTAGATTGTAGGTAATTAATAGAATCTCTTCTTTGTAGTTTTTCAGGAGCTATATTTAATCCCCAGCAATAGAAATTTTTCTTTATTTCTTCAAACATTTTCTCTAAGGCATCTACATTTAAGTCATTTAGTAAGATATTGTTACTATAATGGTGAATTTTATATTGAGGAAAGTGTCTACAAATTATTTCCAGTGACTATTGTACAAAATAGATGTTTAACATTTTCCATTGATATATTTTAACAGGATGAGAATTATTATATATAGGCACCCTAAGGGTAAAAGTTTTACTATCATGTTCTTATAAACATATAGTGAAAAAGCAGTCTTTTATTTTATTTTATTTTATTTTATTTTAAGATTTTGAAACCAAAGTTTATTTGAATGGGTAATTTGTAGGTTTGTTTTCACATGAGGCAGATAGTTAAAACACCTGAGATGAAACAAAACACTGGGAGGTGATTTCTGATTGGTTCTTCTTCAACAAATTCTGAACACTGAATTTTATGTCTGCCCAATGCCCAGCACAGCTGGTACATAGTGTAAACTCAGAGTTTATTTCTTTTCTTTTTAATTAATTTTATTTTTATTTTACATATAGATTATTGTTCCCTCTCCCTCCCTACTTCCCTCACTCTTTCCCTCTCTCCAACCCTCTCAGGCCCCCAACCCCCCTCCCATCTCACACCCCCATTCAACATGTAGGGTGATGCCCTCCAGGAGGGGACATCTGTCAAGTCATTTGGAGTAGAGACTAGGACTTCTCTCCTGTCCCTAGGTTAAGACAGTATTCCTCCATGGAAGATGTGCCTCCAAAGTCCTTTCATGCACCATGGATACATCCTAGTTCTACTGTCCCAGGCCCCTTATACAGCACAGACTTTCTAGCTGAGACCCATGTTCAGGAGGGCCTGAGTCAGTCCCATGTGGGATTCCCAGATATCAGTCTGGGGGCCCATTAGCTCTCCTTGTTCAGGTCAGCTGTCTCTATATGTTTCTGTAGCCTGGTCTTGTCCTCCCTCTCTGCATCTGAATTCCATTTCTGCTCAGTGTTTACTTGTGAGTTTTTCCTTCTCTTTCCATCAGCTACTAGATGAAGGCTCTATGATAGTGGATAAGTTAGTTGTGAATGTCATTAACAGGGAAGGGCCTTTCCACTGTTGCTCAAATTATTAGTTGGGGTCAGTCTTGTAGGTCTCTGAACATTTCTCTATAGTGAGTTTTTGTTTAAATCTATAATGGCTCCCACTTTTAACTCTCTCTCTCTCTTTCTCTTTTCTCTCATCTATTCCTCCCCTGACTCAATCTTCCTAGTCCCATTTGCTTTCCTCTCCTCCCCTTCTCTTTCTCCTACTTCCGTCTCCACTCATTGCCCCCCCACCCGATCCGCATATGCTCAGAAGATCTTGTCCCTTTCCCCTTCAGTGAGAGACCTTATATGAATCTCATAGAATACTCCTTGTGTCCTAGTTACTATGGTGGTGTGAACTATAGGCTGATGATCTTTTGCTCTATGTCTAAACTCCATATATGAGCAAATACATACCAAATTCCTCTTTTTCTGACAGGATTACCTCATTCAGGAAGGTTTCCTCAAGTTCCATACACTTGCCTGCAAATTTCAAGATTCCGTTGTATTTCTCCGCAGAGTAGTATTCCATTTTGTACTTGTGCCACATCTTCTATATCCATTCTTCAGCTGAGGGGCATCTAGGTTGCTTCCAGGTACTTGCTATTACAAATAATGCTGCTATGAACATAGCTGAGCACATGTCTTTGTTGCATAAATGTGGATCATTTGGGTATATGCCTAAGAGGGGGATGATGGGAGATGTCATTCTGTATATGTTTCTCATACTGGTTAATGAATAAAGCACTGTTGGCCAATAAGAAAGAAAGATAGGAGGGACTAGGAGACAAGCAGGAAAGAGGAAGTAGTAAGGAGGAGTCAAGATGGAGAGACTGAGGCGATGAGACGCTGGCCCCTTTCCCCGGTAAGAAGACCACATAAGACCACGTGGAAATACATAGAAATGGGTTAATAATTAAGACAGAGCTAGCCAATAAGAAACAACTAACTGGCCAACAGCATTACATCAAATACAGTGTCTCTGTGTGTTATTTGGGGCTGGCGCAGCAGCGGGACAAGACCAGTGGCAGAAGGAAAAACCTTACTCCTTACAGGGGGATTTCAGGGTCCTGTGGTAAACTAATTTCCATTTTCCTGAGGAACCACCATACTGATCTTCAAAATGGCTGTACCAGTTTGCACTCCCACCAGCAGTGGAGGAGTGTTCCCCTTTCTCCACATCCTCTCCAGCATAAGTTGTCAGTGGTGTTTCTAATTTTAGCCATTCTGGCAGGAGTAAGATGGTGTCTCAAAGTTGTCTTGATTTGCATTTTCCTGATAACTAAGAATGTTGAGCACTTTCTTAAGTGTCTTTTAGCATTTTTGATTTCCTCTATGAGAGGTTTCGCTTCAGTTCTGTACCCCATTTTTAATAGGGTTATTTGGTGTTCTATTGAATAGTTTCTTCAGTTCTTTGTATCAGCCCTTTATCAGATGTAGGATTGCTCAAGATCTTTTCCCAGTCTATGGGCAGCCATTTGGTCTTGTCCACTGTGTCCTTTGCCTTACAGAAGCTTTTAAGTTTGAATAGGTCCCATTAATTAATTGTTGATCTCAGTGTGTGTGCTACTGGAGTTATGTTCAGGAAGCAATCTCCTGTACCAATTTGTTTAAGAGTACTTCCCACTTTCTCTTCTAAGTGGTTCAGTGTGGCTGGATTGATGTTGAGGTCTTTGATCCATTTGGACTTGAGTTTTGTGCATGGCGATGGGCATGGGTCTATCTGCAGTCTTCCACACACCCTCATCCAGTTGTGCCAGCACCATTTGTTGAAGATGCTCTCCTCCTCCCATTGTATACTTTTATCTGTTTTGTCAAAAATCAAGTGTTCGTAGGTGTATGGGTTAATATCAGAAGTTTCAATCAGATTCCATTGGTCTACTTGTCTATTTTTATGCTAATACCAGGTGTTTTCAAGAGTATAGCTCTGTAGTACAGCTTAAAGTCAGGGATGGTGATGCCTCCTGAAGTACCTTTTTTGTACAGGGTTGTTTTGGCTATCCTGGGTCTTCTGTTTTTTGTTTTGTTTTTGTTTTTTTCATATAAAGTAGATTGTTTTCCTTTCAGGGTCAATGAAGAATTGTGCTGACAATTTAATGGGGATTGCATTGAATCTGTAGATTGCATTTGACAAGATTGTCATTTTTACTATGTTTATCCTACCTATCCAAGAGCATGGGAGATCTTTTCATTTTCTGGTATCTTCTTTAACTTCTTTCTTTAAAGCTACAAAGTTCTTGCTATATAGAACTTTCACTTGTTTCATAAGCGTTACCACAAGATACTTTATGTTGTTTGTGGCTATTGTAAAGGGTGATGTTTCTCTGATTTATTTCTCAGCCTCTTTGTCGTCTGAATAAAGGAGGGCTACTTATTTTTTTTTTTTTTTTTTTTTTTTTTTAGTTTATCTTGTATCCTGCTAGTTTGCTGAAGGTGTTCCTCAGCTGTAGGAGTTCCCTGGTAGAGTTTTTTGGGTTACTTATATAAACTATCATATCATCTGCATATAGTGAAAGTTTGACTACTTCCTTTCCAATGTGTATTCCCTTGATCTCCTTTTGTTGTCTTATTGCTTTAGCTAGAACTTCAAGTACAATATTGAAGAGATATGGAGAGAGAGTGTCTTGTTCCTGATTTTAGAGGAATCGTCTTAAGCTTCTCTCCATTCAGTTTGATGTTGGCTGTTGGTTTATTGTATACTGCTCTTATTGTGTTTAGATATGTTCCTGTTATCCCTGATATCTCCAAGACCTTTACATGAAAGGGTGTTGAATTTTGTCGAATGCTTTTTCAGCATCTAGGAAGATGATCATGTGTTTTCTTCTTTTTCAGTTTGTTTATATGGTGGATCAGATAGATTTTCTTATGATAAATCATCCCTGCAACCCAGGGATGAAGCCTACTTGGTCATGGTGGATAGATTTCTCTGATATATTCTTGGATTCGGTTTGCCAGTATTTTATTGAGTATTTTTGCATCGATGTTCATCAGGGATATTGGTCTGTAGTTTTCTTTCTTAGTTGTGTCTTTGTGAGGCTTGGGTACCAAGGTTATTGTGGCCTCATAAAAAGAGTTTGGCAATGAACCTTCTGTTTCTATTTTGTGGAACAGTTTGAGGAGTATTGGTATTAGTTCTTTCTTGAATGTCTGGTAGAATTCTGCACTGAAGGCATCTGGCCCTGTGCTATTTTTGTTTGTAAGGCTTTTGATGACAGCTTCTATTTCATTGAGGGTTATAGGTCTATTTAAGTTGTTTATCTGTTCTTTTTTTCTCAAGTGTTATATGCATAAATTAAAATAGTGTTTCAGAGGTCTTGGAAAAGAAATGAAAACTCAGAAGCAGGTGGTCATCTAGTGAATTCATACCCCAACTAAGCCCAACTTTTGTTTGTTTCATACGCCCTTAATCCCAGCACTAGGAAGGCAAAGGCAGGCAGATCTCCAAGCATTTGAGACCAGCCTTGTCTACAGAGAGAAGTCACTTGTCTGCAGTGATGTAGCCTCTGCTGAGTTACTCATGCTCCTTGAGATAGATTCATGCCTGTGCCTACATGAGTAATGTGTCCCATACGTGGCTCTAAGATTTTAATTTAATAACTATAGTCCCTATGTATCCTCATGTGCACATGTATGGACCCTCCATCCATTCATGTGTTTTTAAGTGAGTTTTGAATCAACTGATAATGCTCTTAAAACAATACACTTGTAAAGTGGTGGTACATACCTTTACTTCAGAACCCAGGAGGTAGGCACAGCATATCACCGAGAGTGAGTACAAGATGATCTTGTTCTACACAATGAGTTAATTGGCAAGCCAAAACTGCAGAGTGAGGCCCTATATCAAGACAAACAAACAATAGACATCACACACTTCTGATGAAGGACATAGAATTAGATATATAGTATGCATCTGAGACTTCTTCCCTGTGGAATAACTCTCACAGGATTGAAAGAAATTATGTAAGCTGCCAAGTGGAAAACAATCTTATGAAGTTGTAAGGCATATGAACCAAAACAATAATGAGTCTGAAAAGGTATATACAGGGGTGTAATACTGGAATTTATGTCTTGTAGCAACAAATAGGTTTATGATTGAACTTTAGACCTACTCAAGATGATGGAATCAATATCTGTAAGGAGGTCCTACTCCTAACAATTTCTTAAACCTATATAATTTCCAACTTCATTCTGAATACTCATTCTTATATCCACAGGTAAATATAGAACTCAAGAAACTAGTCACCAAAACACAAAATAACCATATTTAAAAATGGGATACAGAACTGAAGAGAGAATTCTCAATAGAAGAAATCAAAAAAGCTGAAAGACACTTAATAAAGTGCTCAACATCCTTAGCTATCAGGGAAATGTAAATCAAAACAACTTTGAGATACCATCTTACTCTGGCCAGAATGGCTAAAATTAGAAACACCAATGACAACTCATGCTGGAGAGGATGTGGAGAAAGGGAAACACTCCTCCACTGCTGGTGGGAGTACAAACTCATACAGCCATTTTGGAGATCAGTATGTCAGTTACTCAGGAAAATGGCAATCAGTCTTCCACAGGACCTGGTAATCCCCCTCTTAGGCATATACCCAAATGATCCACATCCATGCAACAAAGACATGTGCTCAGCTATGTTCATAGCAGCATTATTTGTAATGGAAGCAACCTAGATGCCCCTCAACTGAAGAATGGATAAAGAAGATGTGATACATCTACACAATGGAATACTACTCAACAGAAAATACAAACAAACAAAAAACAAAAGACAATGGAATCTTGAAATTCACAGGCAAGTGGATGGAACTTGAGGAAATCATCCTGAATGAGGTAACCCAGTCACAAAAAGAGGAACATGGTATGTACTCACTCATATATGGATTTTTGACATAGAGCAAAGGATCACCAGCCTATAATTCACACTACCAGAGGAACTAGGATACAAGGAGGATTCTAAGAGATTCATATAAGGTCCCTCACAAAAGGGGAAAGGGACAAGATCTCCAGAGCATATTGGGGGGGGGGCAATGAGTGGAGAGGGAAGTAGGAGAAAGAGAAGGGGAGTAGAGAAAAGCACATGGAACTAGGAAGATTGAGTCAGGGGAGGAGAAGATGAGAAGATGAAGAGAGAGAGAGAGAGAGAGAGAGAGAGAGAGAGAGAGAGAGAGAGATTGAGACCATAAAAGAGGGAACCATTATAGGTTTGAAGAGAAAACTGAACCTAGATAAATGTCCGGAGACCTACAAGACTGCCGCCAACTAACAATTTGAGCAACAGTGGAAAGGCTACCATAAATGCCCTTCCCTGATAATGAGATCGACGACTAATTTATCCACCATCATGGAGCCCTTATCTAGTACCTGTCGGAAACAGAAGCAAACACCCACAAGTAAACACTGAGCAGAAATGGAATCCAGATGCAGAGAGGGAGGACAAGACCAGACTACAGAAACACATAGAGAAAGCTGACCTGAACAAGGAGGAGCTAATGGACCCCCAGACTGATAGCTGGGAAGCCAGCATGGGACTGACTCAGACCCCCCCCCCCCGAACATGTGCTTTAGCTAGAAGGCTTGGCAGTCTAAAGGGCCTGGGACAGTAGAACCAGGATGTATCCCTAGTGCATTAAAGGATTTTGGGAGCACATCCCCCATGAGGGATAGTCCCTTAACCTAGAGACAGGAGAGAAGTCCTAGTCCCTACTCCAAATGACTTGACAGATTTAGATGACCCCTCCTACATGTGGAGTGGGGGGGGGGATAGTAGGGAAGGGTGTAGGGGCATGAGAGGGTGGGAGAGAGAAAAAGAGGGATGGAGGGAGGGAAAGGAACTGGGATCAATGTGTAAAGTAAAAAGAAAAAAAGATGAATATAGAAATGTCAGGGTAAATTGGTAGATTATTAAACATACTTTTAAACCATTACTTTTAAAGCAACTACTAGTCTTAAACATTTTACATTGCTATGCTTTTTTATATGTTGATATAAAATTGAGGTCTTTATTATACAGTGTATAAGTTTCTTTCTATTCAAGATATTTTATATATCAACACAATTTTAAGGTTATTTTTGTTATAACATACTGTACTTACATTTCTACTCTTGTTTATTGTATTGTACCTGTGCAGTTTATTTAGCAATGTAATGTAAATTTGTAGTCCTTGGAAGCTATTATTACAATCTACTTAGGATAATAAAGAAATATAACTTATTAGTTACATAGTACAATCAAACTTGTACTCAGGTTTGTTTTCTAGATCAAACAGAGATAAATTTTAGATAGGTGGTCTTCAAACACTTCAAAGATCTACAGAATATGGCATTTAAAATGTTTTAATGACATAAGGTTTTGGACTGGAGAGATGGCTCAGACGGCTGCTCTTCCAGAGGTCCTGAGTTCAATTCCCAGCAACCATATGATGGATCACACCCATCTGTAATGAAATCTGGTGCCCTCTTCTGGCTTGTAGAGATACATGCAGACAGAACACTGTATATATAATAAATAAGTCTTTAAAAAATACATAAGGTTTTTACGACAATGAGATATGTCTGCTCCTGTCAACAACAATCTACTTCTGATGGAGGATGTCCTTCTATATGATGTGAATATTTGTTTCTCCTATTGGTTTTTGAATAAAGCTGTTTTGGCAAATGGACAAGTAGGATTTAGCCAGATGGGAAATCTAAACAGGGATAGAGAAAGGTAGTAGGTGGAGTCAGAGAGACACCATGAAGCTGTTGAGGAAGCAAGTGACCCAGGCATTCTTGGTAAGCTAAGATCACATAGAGATACACATATTAATAGAAATGTGTCAATAATTAAGAAATAGCTAGCAATAAAAAGCCTGATCCATACGCAAAACAGTTTGTAGTTAATATAAGCCTCTAGGTGTTTATTTGTTACTAAACAGACCAGGCTGGACATATACTTCAATCCAGAAATGGCACCCAATGTAAGGCATGAGCCCATGACCCTGAGATTAAGAGTTTCATGGTGTACTGACTGAACTAACATTCAGAAAACAAAACAAAACAAAACAAAAACTAGAAGAAAAGAAAGAGGTGATAGTGCATCACACCCCTCTTCTCCCAATTTATTTTGTCCTTTCAACTTTCTAACACAGCCCATAAATCTGTTGCATCTGCCTGGATTTACTACCTTTCATCATGTGACTATGGAATGAATTTCAACCATTTATTTCCTTTTAAGTTTGGAGATGTTTCTCAGAATGTTTCTACACCTATGGAACAATAGCAGCCATTAGCCCAGAATTCTTCAGGGAAAGTAGAGTATATGGCTTTCCCAAAACCCTTTGAAAGTAGTTCTTCTATTGGAGTAGAAAAGCAAAGGAATCAAAAACAGCCAGAAGAGGAAGGTGAAAACATCAAGACACCATGGTTATATGATTAAGAAAAAACACTTTTCAAGATTGGATTTGCACTGTTTGTTGAGAAAGCTACAAATATTTATTACAAAATTTAATTAGATACAAACAGAAAATACCTGTTTGATGAAGAATAATAAAAAATCTTTAGCAGTATGTCTGATCCCATAGATCCAACAACAGTAACTAAAACATTTAAAACAAGAAAAGCACTGCTCTCCCTGTGGAGTGGGGGGGGATGGGATGGGAGAGTAGTTGGGGGGCATGGGAGGGTGGGAAAGAGGAAGGGAGGGAGAGGGAACTGGGAGAGATATGTAAAATAAGAAAAATAAAGAAAGAAAACAAACAAAAAAGAAAGGAAGGAAGAGAGAGAGAGAGAGAGAGAGAGAGAGAGAGAGAGAGAGAGAGAGAGATCTGCCAGGGCCAGCCTGGCTTCTAAAGATAAAACTCCCAAATCTAAGAGTAACAGGAGGAAATCTGCTCAGCTGTAAAGTAGATTTAAAAGTATTGGGTATGAAAATGCCAATGTGTCTAGCACATGTGAACCTTGCAAAAGCAGTAACTGACATTCAACATAGAGTGTGTTCAAACAAAATTATTCAGCAGAAAGAATGACAAAGAGCTGGAAAAAATAATAAAATGTAGGATTTGCAGATATATCTTCGGAAACAGAAAGTAAAGTTTATATGTTTGAAGCTTTATGGGATCCTATTCATTCTGAATTAGCTACTTTAATTTCTTAAAATAAGTCTCATCCACATTATTACACTTTACTATGAGCCTCAGCTACTTAATACAGACTATTTGACACAGGGGGCTTTCTTTGCATAGCAGGATATCATATCCAGACATATTTCTGAAAGTGATTAAAAAAAAAAGAAAGAGAAAAAATAAATTCCGTGAATTCTGGCTCAGGCAGCATCAAGCTCAGAACTTAATCCAAGTGAAATCCTTGCTACTGATGATGAAACTTTTGAGAAGAACTTTGAAAGAAAAACATGCACATAAGTGAAGAAAACGATGCTGATAATGTGTCACATCTGTATCTTCCAAACTTTGAGCCTTTTGCAACAGGTGATCTAGGTACATTGTCATCAACTTGCTTCAAGCATTAGCCAGAATGAGAGAATGTGAACCCATGAAGACTGAGACTGAAAGTAGCTCAAATGTGAGATGTACTTGCAGGGTTATTGAGGATGAAGATGGTGCTGCTGCCACTACCCCAGTTAGTAATTTAGAAGGAAGTTGAATAAGTTCAAAAGAGATTGAATGAATTGAACAAATTAGTTCATTATTATTAACAAATATCAGACATGATGGCAGATGAATGCAAATGATGAAGAAACCAAAGAGTCAGAATACGATTCAGAGCATGAAAACTGTGAACCTGTTATCAGCATTAGAAATCCACAGGTTGTTTCCACCTGAAATGAAGTGAATAGTTCTGTAATACACAGCTTGTTTTTAATAGCAGAGAGAGAGAGAGAGAGAGAGAGAGAGAGAGAGAGAGAGAGAGAGAGAGAGAGATTGAGAGGCATCAGTTAATTCTACTCCTCCACATTCTCTGTCTATGTTTGTGACTAGGTCATAAACTACATTGCTTTACAGGTACAAATGCAAATACTTAAATTTTAACTACATACCTGTCTTGATAGGTTTTTGTTGCTTCAGTAAAACACTACTACAAAAAGAAATTTTTTGGGGGGGGGATGGACTCTTTGGCTTATAATTTCATATCACTCTTCATTATCAAGGAAGTCAGAACAGGAATTCATATAGGGCATGAACATGGAGACAGGACTGATGCAGACACCATAGAGGGTGTTGCTTACTGGCTTGCACCTCATGGCTTGCACCTGATGGCTTGCCCAATTTGTTTTCTGATAGCACCCAAGACCACCAGCCCAGGGGTAACCCTACCCACAATTGGCTGAGCCTTCTCCCATCAATTACTAATTAGAAAATATCTTAAAGCTTTGCCTACAACTCAAACTTATGCAGGCATTTTCTTAATTGATGTTCTGTCCTCTCGGATGACTCGAGCTTATGTCAAATGGACAAAAATCTATCCAGCACAATTGACCCCATGCCAACTTGACACACAAACACATCACTGTTAAACCACAACTTTTGTTTCTAATTCTTCCCCAAGGTCTCACATTAAAAATATTTTAAAATACCCACTCTTTACAAATTCACCCATATAAAAAGATTGGTCTCTTTAAAATAGTAATTTTTTTTTAAAATTCAAAGACTGAAAATTCAAAGTCTTTAAACTGTAACCTCAGGGAAAGTAAAAAATAAATACTTTGTTACTTCAATATGGAAGACCCAGGCCATAGCAGCAATATGACTAGAGTAAAACAATACTCCAGTAATGTAAATGACTCATCATACAATTGTTCTGAGCTCCTCCAAGAAACTTGGGTCACTTCTCAGACTCTGTCCACTGCAGCACACATTACTTATCATTGAGGCACCAGCTGCCTCCTCTCCACTTCTAATGCTAATCTTGTTGGTCATCCCATGGTCCTGGTGTCATTAAAACCGCTGGGATGGGCCTCTTGGTGCATGCATCTGGGCTGTGGTTTCACCAATAGCATCTTCTGAGCACTCTTCAGAGTCTCAGGTCCTGACACTCAATGCCAGTGCCAATGACCACTCTTCTTGAACACTTCAAATCTTCAAAACAGACATCATCTAGAGGAAGTTTATATTGACAAATTTGGGTGCCAACCTAAGTTACACTATTTGTCATGTTCAAAAGCCAGTTCTGTGTGCTTACAATCTGCACTTTCCAGAATAGCATCAAATATGCAGGTCTTTTCATTTGTTTTTTTCAAGCATGATTTCTCTATGTGCAGCCAGGCTTTTCCTGGAATTCACTGTGTAAAATAGGCTGGTCTTGCACTCCCAGAGATCTGCCTGCCTCTGCCTCCTGAATGCTGGGATTAAAGGCATGCACCACCACCACACAGCAGCAGGACTCTTATTTATCACTGCTCATATCTCTGATCCAAGTGAACAGCATCGAGTTTCCCAGAGAAGCAAGACTTTCACCTTAGTTGTTCTGGTACCTTTTGAGTCAAAGTTTATCCTTCATCCACAGATAACCACAGCTACAGATTCTTTACACAAAAAGTCCAGTCATCTTTGCTTTCCTCTGATACTTCACAAGCCAGGCTTACATTTTCTGCCTTCCCTTCAAGTTTTGATCTTCTAAGATGCTACAGAACCACTCATTAAACTCTCAATACTCAATGCCATTTCTAGCTCAAAATTCCAAACTCCTTCCACACTGCTGCCCCAGTATACTGGTACTAACTTGTCTTAGGTTTTTTATTGCTGTGATAAAACTCCATGAAGAAAAAACGCAAGTTAGGAAAGAATGGGTTCATTTGACTAACACTTCCATATCATCATTCATCATCAAAGATATCAGGACAGGAACTCAAACAGCATAGGAAGCTGGAGGCAGAAGTTATGGAGGGTTGCTGCTTACTAGCTTGCTCATCATCACTTTCTTGATCTTCTTTTTTATAGAACCCAAGTCCAAGGTCCCAGGGGTGGCAACAGCCAGTATCAGGTGGGCACAGTCACTAATGAAGAAAATGCTTTACAGGTCTGCCTACAACCCAATCTCATGGAGGTATGTCTGTATTTGAGGTTTTCTCCTCTCGTGTGACTTTTCTTGTGTCAAGTTGGCTTTAAATTATCAGGCACAATATCTACTTAGCAAAATTCAGAAATGAATTTCATCACTAAGCCTTATGACCTCCCTGGCCAGAAGGCTTTGACTAGTTACACAGTCCCTGGCATATATATATATATATTCATTCCTGTGGGGAGGGGTGAGCTTCATATTCAACTGAAAAGTGGTTAGTTGTACTCAGAGGAGTAGTGACACTCTTATGCATTTTTAAGTTTTGTTATTGCAGATACTAGTGGGCACCATGATGAATGCCATGTCTACACCTACATGGTGTAGATAAGAGATGACCCTCACTATCCTGGACACGATGTGGCACTGTTTTCTAAGTTTGCAGAGGAACACTTCCAGAATGAGCTCTTTTTCTGCCCACCTAATTTGGAATTCTCAGACACAATCCAATTGCATCATGGCAAATGGCTTAGTGCCACAAGCTTATGGCACAAGTTTTGCAAATATACTTCCCCATTTGGGTTTGTCCCTGTGGCTTTTGTACTCTAGGACATTTTTCCAAGCATGTTCTTGTACCTTGGACAGAAGATCTCAGATGTAAAGCCTGAGGGTAGAAAATGTTGAAGATTTCTCCAGGGGACTGTAGGAAGCAAATGTGGAATGAATAGGTAGTTGAGAGGCCCCCTTTGCCTGCAACACTTATAAACCACAGACAGGTTCACACACCCACCTGCTGAAAGGGTGAACTTGGCATCACTGCAGGTTCAATTTGTACTCAAAGAAACACTAACAATGTCCACATTGATTTATTTCTTCTTGACCCTGAAGCTTCCTGTGCTGCTGTGTAAGTTGGTTTTCCCAGGATGTGCCATCTCTTGGACAGACTATGTATACCAGGATGGGGATATGGTGATCAGCGCATTCTTTCCCCCTTTACATTTATCAAACCTCCCAGCACCAAAGAGGGCCAGAGACCAGACATTTATTCACAGTAAGTGTCTCCTACTTGTTCTTCTAAGCCCCATTTTCCCATCTCACCTGGTCCTCCTCAGCAGAGCTTTCATTCTAACATGGTAAGAGTTTCTCATTTTCATCTATTACCTTTTACTTTTAAGGGTAAATGCTAAGCATAAAAACAGTCCCAGGGCAGTTCCAACATATCTGTCCCACTTACAGCTGTCCTGTGAGGCCAAATGATGTAACTTAAAAACATAACTTGAGGCATCTGTATAATTCAGTACTAAAAGCTGATACACAATATCCTTTCTACTAGGGGACCAGTGCTTTTTCTGTGCATTTCCTAATGTCTATGTAGACTGGGTGCTACTGTGTGTTCTAAACTCTTGGGGAGTCAATAGTCTGTATTCAGTTATTTCATACTCTTTGCAGACCAGTATTTCCTGCCAGGTGTCCTGCTACACATTGGTTACAAAATACAGGTCAGGGACTATAATCAGGCAGCTGTGATGTTAACATTTCCACTAGTTTCTGAGCAATTCAAGTTTACTGACATTTTGTTTTGTTTTGTTTTGTTTTTTGAGTATTAACAATGTTACCACTGCAATCAAAGAACTGGCTAATAAAGATCCCATACAGAATTACACAGATCCTTCTGTTACTGTGAGCAAAGAATATGTCAATGGGAGAAAAACTTACACCATTTGCATTTGGTGCTGATGTGACAGGTGTTGTCTGTGGGTGCTGTGACACTCAGAGAGATGGAGCAGCATGAAAAGACAGCTGTTTATGCTTACAAACAATCTCATTACCCAGCAAAACCAAGCATTGGCTGTTATTGCATTCACTTCCATTTTCTCCTTTTTGGCTCCTTTTCATTTTCTGTAACTATGCCAGCCACATATTCACACTCTTGCCACTGTGGTATCTGCTTCTCCAACTCAATGGCCTTCTGCTGATTAGAGTCATTAGATATGGCTCAGTTGAACTTTTAGAGTATTTTTGAGAGTTTATGACCAGATTTCCTATAGTATCTAAATATAGCTCTCATTAGTGGCATGTGTTAAATTTGATAACAAACTAGCTTTCCTGTGTGGGAGGCAAAAAACACACCTGCTTACTTTGAAGCCGAGATATAATAAACCCAGGCAAAAGTTATCAGCACATTGTTTAATTATATACATTGACCAATCTTAATTTTATATTATAAGGGAGTGTAAAATGACGCAATGTGTGAATAATTATTTTTAATGCCAAATGTTATAATTTCATCACATTAATTAACCCCTAAAGTGTACAGTTATATCGTATTAGTCATGCTTTCTCTCACCCCATGACATGTGCTTAGTGAGAGCAATTCAAATGCTACTGAGCATTGTGACTTCATGTTGTGTGTACAAGTTCTCCTGATTTGAAATGAGCCCATGTCTTCATGCAGATTATGCTCTCAATATTTTATTAATGCTTAAAATGATTATATATGTAATACAATATCAAGAATATATTCTGGTTTTCAAGGATTGTAAAATGACTTTGTGTTTTTTGTTTCTTTAAAATGCATTTAAGTGTGGTATGTAGAAGTAGGAAAGAACACATGTAGTTAGTCTTTCCTGGTTTATTAAGTGGTGGCTGTAGATTCTCCTCTAAGATCCATGGCTTATTAGTTGGCGCAGTTTCCTTGCCAAACCTGGTTAACCTTTTGCTAAGCAGGTTAAGTTCAACTAGATATCTATCTGCTCTTCTCTTTATGCATCCAATCCAATATATTGTTTTCAGGAAAGATGTGTTTTCATTCCATTATTTCTTCATAAACTACATAGAAATTTTAGTAGTTGCTTTGCACCAAATGTGTGAATCTACACTGTACTTAATATAAAACCATTTTTCAGCCTTAAGTGAGTCACATTTTATCTCTTTCATGATTTTTATTATGTGTGTCTGTGTATGTGTCTGACCATGTGTCTATGATTATCAGTGTGAACACATTCATGCCTCACACATGAGGACAACACTATATTTACCTGATGTCCACATTTGTTCAAACTTGGTTTCTTGCTTACTGCTGTATATGCCAGACTTGCGGCCAGTGTAGTCTCCTATATCCACCACACATGTACCTGTAGAAATGCTGCATTACACATGCCAGCCAAAATCTCCAGTAGTTTGTTGTTTTCCATTCAGTTTTTGCTCCAAAATTCCCTCACAGTAATCAAAGGAAGAATTTTAAATTGAACACTGGAACAACATCGAAAGTGTCATTTTTTTAAAGCTAACAACAAAAGATCAGTTCCCCACAATAAATTTTATCATTCTATTACTCTAACAATGTATTTTAATGCTCTTTTCAAAGAGTGAGATTTACTATTTGTTTTTAAACGCACTTCATGTTTTCTTCACAATTACTACTATCATTTAAAAACCTTTGTGAGACAGAGGGAGAGAGAGAGAGTATATTAATGTGAAGGTTGTTTCTTTTTTATTCTGAGTCAAATTTTTTAATTTATTTATTATTTAATTAATTATTTTACATGTTGACCCCAGTTCCTTTTCCCTCCCTCCCTCCCTTCCAACCTCACTTCCTCCCTCTTACTCTATCTGACCCATCACATGCACCCTGACCACCCTCCCCTCCCATCCCCGCACCCAAATTCCACATGTAGGGCAATGCCATCCAGTGGGGTCATGTATATCTGACAGGACAGATGACAGTATAATCTGACAGGGACTAAGACTTCTCTCCTGTCTCTAGGTTAAGGGAGTATCCCTCCATGGGGGATGTGCCTGCAAGGTCCTTTTGTGCACCAGGAATATATTCTGGTTCCCCTGTCTGAGGTTCCTTAGACTGCCTAGTCCTTCTGGCTGAGACCCATATTCAGGCAGGCCTGAGTCAGTCCCATGCTGGCTTCCCAGATAGCTCCTCCTTGTTCAGGTCAGCTGTCTCTATGTGTTTCGGCAACCTGGTCTTGTCCTCTCCATCTGCATCTGGGTTCTAGTTCGACTCAGTGTTTAGTTATGGGTGTTTGCTTCTGTTTCCAACAGATACTAGATGGGGGCTCCATGATGGTGGATAACGTAGTTGTTGATCTCACTCACCAGGCAGGGTATTTATAGTAGGCCTTCCACTGATGCTCAAATTGTTAGTTGGCAGCAGGCTTGTACGACTCTTGACTTTTCTTTGGGTTCAGATATCTCTTCAAATCAATATTGGCTCCCTCTTTTATGTTCTCTCTCTCTCTCTCTCTCTCTCTCTCTCTCTCCCTCCTGTCTTCTATACCTGCCCTACCTCAATCTTCCTAGTCGCACATGTTTTCCCCTCCTCCCCCCTCTTTCTCCTACTTCTGTCTCCATTCACTACCCCTCACACTTTCCCTGTGCTCTGGGGGACTGGTCCCTACCCATTTCACTGAGGGACTTTATATGAATCTCTTAGAATACACCTTCTATCCTAGTTCCTCTGGTGGTGTGAATTATAGGCTGGTGATCCTTTGATCTAGGTCTAAAATCCATGTATGAGTGAGTACATACTGTGTTCCTCTTTTTGTGACTGGGTTACCTCATTCAGGATGGTTTCTTAAGTGCCACCCACTTGCCTGCGAATTTCAAGATACCATTATTTTTTTCTGCAGAGTAGTATTCCATTGTGTCTTCTTTATCCATTCTTCAATTGAGGGGCAACTAGGTTGCTTCCAGGTTCTTGCTATTACAAATAGTGCTGCTATGAACATAGTTGAACAGATGTCTTTGTTGCATGGATGTGGGTCATTTGGGTATATGCCTAAGAGGGGAATTGCCAGGTCCTGTGGTAAACTAATTCCCATTTTCCTGAGGAACCACCATACTGATCTCCAAAATAGCTGCATGAGTTTGCACTCCCACCAGCAGTGGAGGAGTGTTCCCCTTTCTCCACATCCTCTCCAGCATGAGTCATCATTGGTGTTTCTAATTTTAGCCATTCTGGCAGGAGTAAGATGGTATCTCAAAGTTGTTTTGATTTGCATTTCCCTGATAGCTAAGGATGTTGAGCACTTTCTTAAGTGTCTTTCAGCCCTTTTGATTTCCTCTATTGAGAATTCTTTCTTCAGTTCTGTACCCCATTTTTAATAGGGTTATTTGGTGTTTTGTTGACTAGTTTCTTGAGTTCTTTGTATATTTTGGATATCAGCCCTTTGTCAGATATAGGATTGGTGAACATCTTTTCCCAGTCTGTGGGCTGCCGTTTGGTCTTGTCTACTGTGTCCTTTGCCTTACAGAAGCTTCTAAAGTTAAAGATGTCCCATTTATTAATTTTTGCTCTCAGTGTCTATACCACTGGAGTTATGTTCGGGAAGCCGTCTCCCATACCAATTACCTACTTTCTCTTCTAAGGGGTTCAATGTGGCTGGATTGATGTTGAGGTCTTTGATCCATTTGGACTTGAGTTTTGTGCATGGCGACAGATATGGGTCTATCTGCAGTCTTCTACAATCCTTCATCCAATTGTGCCAGCACCAGTTGTTGAAGATGCTGTCCTCTCCCCATTGTATAATTTTAGCAGTTTTGTCGAAAATCAGGTGTCCATAGGTGTGTGGGTTAATATCAGGATTTTCAATTCGATTCCGTTGGTTGACATGTCTATTTTTATGCTAATGCCAGGCTGTTTTCAGAACTATAGCTCTGTAGTAGAGCTTAAAGTCAGGAATGGTGATGCCTCCTGAAGTTCTTTTATTGTATAGGGTTGTTTTGGCTATCCTGGGTCTTTTGTTTTTCCATATAAAGTTGATTATTATCCTTTCAAGGTCAGTGAAGAATTGTGGTGGGATTTAATGGGGATTGCATTGAATCTGTAGATTGCTTTTGACAAGATTGCCATTTTTACTATGTTTATCCTACCTACCCAAGAGCGTGGGAGATCTTTCCATTTTCTGTTATCTTCTTTAATTTCTTTCTTTAGAGCCACAAAGTTCTTGTTATATAGGTCTTTTACTTGTTTGGTAAGCGTTACACCAAGATACTTTATGTTGCTTGTGGCTATTGTAAAGGGTGGTATTTCTCTGATTTCTTTCTCTGCCTCTTTGTCCTCTGAAAAAAGTAGGGCTACTGATTTTTTTGAGTTTATCTTGTATCCTGCTAGTTTGCTGAAGGTGTTTATCAGCTGTAGGAGTTCCCTGGTAGAATTTATTGGGTCGCTTATGTAAACTATCATATCATCTGCAAAGAGAGACAGTTTGAGTTCTTCCTTTCCAATTTGGATCCCCTTAATCTCCTTTTGTTGTCTTATAGCTTTAACTAGAAATTCCAGTACAATATTTAAGAGATATGGAGAGAGAGTGTAGCCTTGTCTTGTTCCTGATTTTAGAGGAATTGGCTTAAGTTTCTCTCCATTCAGTTTGATATTGGCAGTTGGTTTGCTGTATATTGCTCTTATTATGTTTAAGTATGTTCCTGTTATCCCTGACCTCTCCAAGACCTTTATCATGAAAGGGTGTTGAATTTTGTCGAAGGCTTTTTCAGCATCTAGGGAGATAATCATATGGATTTTCTTTTTCAGTTTGTTTATATGGTGGATCACATTGATAGATTTTCTTATGATAAACCATCCCTGCAATCCAGGGATGAAGCCTACTTGGTCATGGTGGATAGATTTCTCTGATGTATTCTTGAATTCGGTTTGCCAGTATTTTATTGAGTATTTTTGCATTGATGTTCATCAGGGATATTGGTGTGTAGTTTTCTTTCTTAGTTGTGTCTTTGTGAGGCTTGGGTAAAAAGGTCATTGTGGCCCCATAAAAAGAGTTTGGCACTATACCTTCTGTTTCTATTTTGTGGAACAGTTTGAGGAGTAGTGGTATTAGTTCTTCCTTGAATGTCTAGTAGAATTCTGCACTGAATTCATCTGGCCCTGGACTTTTTTTGGTTGGAAGGCTTTTGATGACTGCTTCTATTTCATTGCTGGTTATAGGTCTATTGAAGTTGTTTGTCTGTTCTTGATTTAATTTTGGTAAGTGATAGTTATCCAGAAATTTGTCCATTTCCTTTGAATTTTCAATTTTTGTAGAATACATGTTTTCAAAGTATGACCTGAAAATTGTCTGGATTTCCTCTGTGTCCATTGTTATGTTCCCCTTTTCCTTTCTGATTTTGATAATTTGCATGTTCTCTCTCTCTCTGCTTTTTTGTTAGTTTGAATAAAGGTTCATCTATCTTGTTGATTTTCTCAAAAAACCAACTCTTCGTTGCATTGATTTTTTTGTATTGTTTTCCTGGTTTCTATTTTGTTGATTTCAGCCCTCAAGTTGATTATTTCCTGGTGTCTACTTCTACGGGGTGAGTTTGCTTCTCTCTGTTTTAAGGTTTTCAGTTGCACTGTTAATTCTCTTAGTGACTATCCTCTGTTTTCTTCATATGGGCACTTAGAGCAATGAACTTCCCTCGTAGCACTGCTTCCAAAGTGTCCCATAAGTTCAGGTATGTTGTATCCTCATTCTCATTGAATATTAGAAAATCCTTAATTTCTTTCTTTATTTATTCTTTGACCCAGGTGTGGTGCAATTGCACATTGTTCAGTTTCCATGAGTTTGCAGGTTTTCTGCTATTTGTGTTGTTGTTGAATTCCAATTTTAAAGCATGGTGATCTGATAAGATACAGGGGACTATTATTATATTATATGTCGAGGGGTCTTTTTTCTTTGGTCCAGCCTATTTGGTGTTCGGTATGCTTCTTGTATTTTCATGGGCATGTCCTTCTTCAGATTGGGAAAGTTTTCCTGAATGATTTTGTTGAATATGTTTTCATCACCTTTGAGCTGGGCTTCCTCACCTTCCTCTATGCCTGTTATTCTTAGGTTTGGCCTTTTCATGGTGTCCCACATTTCCTGGATGTTTTGTGTTAAGGATTTGTTGGATTTATGATTTTCTTTGGTTGATGAATCTATTTCTTCTAGTTTATCTTCTGTGCCTGAGAGTCTCTCTTCCATCTCTTGAATTCTGTTGGTTATGCTTGCGTCTGTAGATCCCGATTTTTTTGCCCAGTTTTTCTATTTCCAGCATTCCTTGGGTTTGTGTTGCCTTTATTGTCTCTATTTCAGTTTTCAAGTCTTGAACCGTTTCCTTCACCTGCTTAATTGTTTTTTCTTGGCTTTCTGGACTTTCTTTACTTTCCTTAAGGAATTTGTTCATTTCTTCCACTTTTTTGTTTGTTTTTTCTTCAATTTCTTTATGGGATTTTCTCACATCTTCTTTGAGGGCCTCTATCATTTTTATGGTGGTACTTTTTAAGTCGTTCCCTTCTGCTTTGTTATTGTATTCCGTTCCGTGTGTGTAGATCCCCTAGATTCTGGTGGTGTCATGCTGGTCTTTCTGTTGTGAGGTGTTTTCTTGTATTGCCGTCTTCCCATAGCTTCTTCCAGTAGGTGTTGTTGGGGTCTCCCCCTCTCTCTATGGTACTTCCCTGGTGGGCTTATGTGGGTCAGATGTTCAATATCTGTAGCTTTGGGTGGTCCAAGCTCTATAGAAGGTCTCTCTGCAGACAGGGACCCAGGGATGGGGTCAGGGATGAGGGTCCAGTAGAAGATGCCTGCAGAAACTCATGAGTGGTCCTGCAGAGATAGGCGGGTCTCTCGGATGGGTCCGGGGCTCCAGCAGAGGACTGGAGGTGGGGTCTGAGACCAAGCAGGTGAAAATTATGGGTGGTCCCGCGTGGATAGGCAGGTCTCCTTTGTTCAGAGTTTCTCTGAGAAGTCCTCGAAGTAGGATGGACTATTGTCTCCACCCTCTGTCCCAGTGCTCAACCAGAGCAGTGGGGTGGGACAGTTGGCAGGGTAGGGTAGGGCACAGGGTACGGGGGGGGGGCAGGCTCAAGGTGGGGATGGGTGGGGGTGTATCAGAGCTCTAAAGGGGCTCTCGATGGGGACATGACACAGGAGCAGTGGGATCAGGGGCCAACCCAGGGAGTTCGGGAGAGGGGAGCTTGTAGGGGAGAGGCAGCCCCAATTGAGCCCAGACTCACCTCTAGCCAATGGCTGGCATAAGAGGACAAAGGCTGAGCTGAAACTTGGGATGTTTCTGCACAGATAGTCGGATCTCACTGGAAACTGGGACTCTCCAGCTGAGGCCTCTTTCTTTAGCAGAGGCCCTGCTTTGGGGGTCAAGAATCTTGCAGGGGGGAACTCAGAGTGGACCCGCAGAGATAGGCGGATCTTTAGTAGGGGCCTGGGCATCTCTTTTGTCTTTATGTCCCCTTCCCTCCCCTTCCTAATAAAACTTCTCACTTAAGTTCTGCCTGCCTGGCATGTTTGTCCCCTGACTTGTTCACCCTCGCCTGCCATGGAACCTGCCAAATTCCCCCACACAAGTTTCCTCAAGCTTTATCCTAACACTCTGTCTTAGGGTTTCTAATGTGGAAGAGACACCATGAACATGGCACCTCTTTTAAAGGACAACATTGAAATAGAACTGGGGTCCATCATCATCATGGCATAAAGCAAGGTGCTGCACAGGGATAAATCATGGTAGATAAAAGTTCTACATCTAGATCTGCAAGCATCAGAAAGAGTAACACTGGGTTTGGCTTAAGCACCTGATACCTCAAAGCCCACTCCTTCTGACACATTTCCTTCAACAAACCCACAATTACTTCTAAAAGGCTGTACCTCCTAATGGTGTTATTCCCCGATGACCAGGCATTCAAATCTATGAGCTTATTGGGGCTATTCTTACTCAAACATTCAGAGCCTCAGGTATTCACAAGGCCTGTCCACTGAGTGACAATTGTCATCACAGTGTCTAGGATGCCAAGGGCTGATGGTTCGACCAAGCAGGTTGGAATATAAGGAAAGCTTCAGTACTGGGGTTCCCCAAGGGAACTGTGTCTGGTCTTCTGCTTGGCCCAGAACACACAAGGTCTCTGATGCAAAGTAGCCATTGTGGGGGCTGAGGAGGGCATGGGGAACAGTCAGGACATGAGGACAGTCATGTCCTCACTGGCTACTGGAACTCTATAGCAAAGAGGGGTGAAAGAACGTGCATTTTCTAGTCCCTTCTCCATCTGTGCTCAGGCATGGATAAAGTTGGGGGCTTGGGAAGCAGGATGGGGCTCCCAAGTTGCCAACCTAATGGAATTGTCAGTGTCCATTATGAACGAAAATGTGGCCTTGGGCCTATCCTTTTTTGAGGGGAATTTCAAGAGCTCTTTCCAGACAAGACATGAGACTGTGGCTCTCCAAGGCAGAATAGAGGTTAGCCTGTGGTCTAAGAAGCCTTTGTACTGGAAGAACAGTACTGACATAGGTGGCTGGATGTGCAGGGTTGCCCCTTCATAGCCAGGAGGATCTCACCAGAGTATCAGGACCAGAGAGAGAGGGGGAGAGAAAAAGAGGGATAGAGAGAGGAGAGAGAGAGAGGGAGGGAGGGAGAGAGAGAGGGTATTTGTCTGTCACTTCAGAGTGAGCAAGGGATCTACTAAGCACTTCCCTGTTACAGTCCACTCAAGAGGGCAGAGGGTATGAAGAGCTGCAACCCTAATCCCTGTTCTTATCACTCTAGCTTTCTACAAATACTGTCTAAGGGCAACTCATTTTTTTTCCCCCACCATCAGAGAATACAGCAGGTCACTGGAGCCCTGGAGGCAGACTTTTGCTATTAGAGCTCCACCCACCTTCCCAGAAAGCTACTGCAACTAAGTACAATTGTGGGTATGGTTACAGAGCTAATTCAGGTATACAACACCCCCTTTCTGATATCTTTACTTAGCTGGCTGGTACGAGTCCTTTGCTTAAACCTTTAGCACTCACTACAAAAAAAAACTGCCAGAAACTGCTTTAGGAATAGAACTCCAAACTCCAATGCTATTTCTCTAAAAGGACAGTGAAAATAATATTGTGCCAGAAGGGATAGCCCTGCCTAGGCCCATTGGAAATTCTTTGTTCCCAGAATGAGTTTGGTACTTGAAACTGCCACATTTTGTTCTTATTTGAAGAAACTCCTGTGGTGACGTGGCCTTGTGTTTCAGTTGACAGAAGGGGACTCAAATGGCAGTATTCTGAGTTCAAAACAGAGGACAAGTACCTTCCTAATTACCTTTCAGTACAACCCAGGAAAAGTTCACAGCATCCTGAGTGTTACTTGACAAGGAAAGAAGGACTGCACACAAGGGAAACTTCCCTAATTTGCATAGTTTTACTTTTAGAACAAAATAAACAAAACAAAATAAAGAAATAAGGGCTGGAGAGGTGGCGCAGCAGTTAACAGCACTGACTGGTCTTCAGAGGACTCAGATTTGATTCCCAGGATCCAGGTTGCAGCTAAAACCACTGCCTGTCACTCCAGCAATCTGACACCCTCACACTACTGCACATAAAAAAAAAAAATTAAAAACGACATCAGCAAGAAACGACAACAACAACAAAATCCACAAAGACACAAAAACTCCACAATATACAATACCTGACTCTGCTATTCTGTGGGAGGAGTTTTTCCTGCCTTAATGCACAAGGAGAGGATAGAAGACATCAAACTCTAAAAATAGTTTGATGGGTTAAGGCCAGCCAAGGCCCTTAGGGGGAGCCAAAGAGAAACTCAACAAAAGGCACGAGCTCCCCAGGGTGCCTCCAGTCTGCTTTTTCTACGTGAAAAGCACCCTTATCACCTTCAAGTGCCTGGTGGGATCTCATCAGGAACAGTCACACTGGGCTCCTCTGCTGTCACCTTGTCTTCATCCATGTCTAAAAAAATAAACAAGAGATTTGAGCCAGATGTCACAAGTCTGTGGAAGGGTTCAGCCAGTCCCTTAACTTGTCCCCTGTACTCACAAGCACAGCCCTAGTCTGATCATGCAGTAAAACTTCTTCCTGAGCAAGTATAACAGGCAAAGGTTCAATATCAGGAAACTAATTGTCAAAATTCTCTTGTGACCTTCACACAGACTAATTCTAACAACCCACAACATGCACAAGTCAAACAGGTTTTGAAAAATTAACAAGCCAAAAGCATTAATGAATTGACAATGTTATGGATAAAAGGCCACACTTGGATAGTCTCCATTAACACATTTGTGCCAGAATTAGCAAGGGTATACATGAGGTCAGCCTTGGTCATGCCAATGCCTATGTCCTGCATTCCTGAGGGTTGGGGATGATCTCAATTTTCAGCTCTTTACTGCTGTATAACTTAGGAGGGTCTCTCGGGTTCACATAAAGAATGTTTTTCAAGGACTGAAAAGACATATACATAGTCATATTATTAATTTTGTACAAACAGCCTCTTTCATATTTGTGCCATAATTTGGGAGTCAACTGATGGATTATTCATCTAGATCACTCCCACTAAATGTGACAGAACACTTCAATTCTTACACTTCTATAAAGTTTTAAACACAATAGAACACTCAGATCTGAAGTATTAGCAATCAACTCATACCCAGAGCCTGCCTTCTCCTCACCCTTGATCCTGCTGGGCCCACTGCTCAGGGTAAGCATTGGGTCAGAGTATGAGTCCAACACCCACTCCACCTCCTTGGAACTTCCTGGTCAGCTCTAAGCTTACTGGAATGGACTATCCACACAGGACCACCTTGACGCCACACTCACCTAATTTTTGGGCCCCATCACCTGCCCTGTGCCAGAGGAGAGACCTCCAACAGAACTTGGATCATCCAGAGTTACAGGCAACGAACTCCTAACCCACCTACACCCACTGGGAGACCAGGGTAGAGAGAGAGAGAGAGAGAGAGATTCTATCTGCACCCACTGGAAGAAGCAATGGGAAGACAGCAACACAAGAAACCACACAATATAGAAAGACCAGTATGATACCACCAGAATCTAGGGACTCTACACCAACTAGACCGGAATACACCAAAGCAGATGAAGCAGAAAATAATGACTTAAAAATGACTTCATAAACATTATAGAGGCCCTCAAAGATGATATGAGAAAATCCCTTAAATAAATGGAATATAAAACAAACAAAAAAATTGGAAAAAATATAGGAAAAGACCAAACAAAAAATGCAAGAAATGAACAAATCTCTTAAAGAAAGTAACAAAAGTCAAGAAAAAAACAATCAAAAACAGATGAAGAAAACAATTCAAACAGTTCAAGACCAAAAAACTGAAATAGACAAAATAAATTAAAACACACACATACTGAGGAGATGCTAGAAATAGAAACACTGGGTAAATGATCAGGAACTACAGAGACAAGCATAACCAACAGAATACAAGAGATCGAAGAGAGAATCTCAGGCGCTGAAGATAAATAAGAGGAAATAGATTCATCGACCAAAGAAAATCCTAAATCCAACAAATTCTAGCCTAGATCAAATGTGCAAAAAACATATTCAACAAAATCATTGAGGAAAACTTTCCCAATCTGAAGAAGGGCATGCCTTTAAAGTACAAAAAGCATACTGAACAGCAAAAAGACTGGACCCCCCCCCCAAAAAAAAACCCAAAAACAACAACAAACAATAAGTCCCTTTGCCACATAATAATCGAAACTCCTAACATACAAATAAAGAAAGAATATTTAGAGCAGAAATGAAAAAAGCAATGTAACATATAAAGGTAGACCTATGAAACTTACACTTGACTTCCCCATGGAAACTCTCAGGCCCAGAGGGTCCTGGATAGATGTTCTATGAATACTAAGAGTCCAAGAATGCCAGCCGAGGCTACTATACTAGCAAAACTCTCCATTACTATAGACAGAGAGACCAAGATATTCAATGACAAAACCAGATTGTCACAATAAATATCCATAAATCCAGCCCAACAGAAAGTTCTAGAAGGAAAACTCCAACCTAAAGAAGTTAACTACACTCACAAAGACATAGGTAATAGACAATCCCACTTTACCAGAATCCAAAAGAAAAAGTGGGGCAAATATACTCAAAATACCACCGCCAACAACAAATCTAAAACAAACAAGAATTAACAGTCAATGGTCCTTACTATTCCTCAACATTAATGGTCTTAACTCACCTTTAAAAAGACACAGGCTAATTGAATGGATATGAAGACAGAATCCATCCTTCTACTGCACACAAGAAACACATCTAAACTACAAAGACAGACATTATTACCTCAGGGTAAAGGGTTGGGAAAAGATCTTCCAATCAAATAGACTCAAGAAGCAAGCAGGTGTAGCTATCCTAGTATCTAACAAGTTAGACTTCAAACCAAAATCAATCAAAAGAGATGAAGAAGGTCATTTCATATTCATCACAGAACAAAAAAAGTCTCAATTCTGAACATTTATGCCCCAAATACAAAGGCACCCACATTCATAAAGAAACTCTACTGAAACTCAAAGCCCACATAAAACATCACACACTCATAGCAGGAGACTTCAACACCCCACTCTCATCACTAGACAGGACCCCCAGACAGAAACTTAACAAAGAAACAAAAGAACCAACAGAAGTTATGACCCAATTGAGTTTAACAATCATCTATGGAACATTCCATCCAAACACAAAAGAATATACCTTCTTCTCAGCTCCACATGGAACCTTCTCTAAAATTGACCACATACTAGGCAACCTAACAAACCTCAGCAGATACAAAAACATTGAAATAATCCTCTGTATATTATCAGACAACCATGCTTCAAAGTTGAAATTCAGCAACAACACAAAATGCAGAAACCCTACAAACTCATGAAAACTGAACAATGCACAATTACACCATTCCTGGGTCAAGGAAGAAATAAAGAAATTAAAGATTTCTTAGAATCCAATGTGAATGAAGAAGCAACATATCCGAACTTATGGGACACTTTGAAAGCAGTGCTATGAGGAAAGTTCGTTGCACTAAGTGCCCATATGAAGAAAAGGGAGGACGATCACATTAGAGAATTGACAGCACAACTGAAAACCCTAGAATAAAAAGAAGCAAACTCACCCCGGAGGAGTAGACGCCAGGAAATAATCAATTTGAGGGCTGAAATCAAGTAGAAACCAGGAAAACAATACAAAACTCATTGTAACAAAGAGTTGATTTTTAGAAAAAAATCAACAAAATAGACAAACCTTTATCCAAACTAATCTAAAAGCAGAGAGAGAACATGCAAGTCAACAAAATCAGAAATGAAAAGGGGGGACATAACAACGGACACAGAGGAAATCCAGACAATTTTCAGGTCATACTTTGAAAACCTGTACTCCGCAAAATTTGAAAATTCAAAGGAAATGGAAAATTTCTGGATAACTATCACTTACCAAAATTAAATCAAGAACAGACGAACAACTTAAATAGACCTATTACCCCTAATGAAATACAAGCAACCATCAAAAGCCTCCCAATCAAAAAAAAAAAAAAAAAAAAAAAAAAAAAAAAGCCCAGGACCAGATGGCTTCAGTGCAGAATTCTACCAGAAATTCAAAGAAAAGCTAATACCAATACTCCTCAAATTCTCAAATTGTTCCACACAATAGAAGCAGAAGGTTCATTAACAAACTCTTTTAACAAGGTAGCCAAGCCAAACAAAGACACAACTAAGAAAGAGAACTACAGACCAATATCCCTCATGAGCAATGATGCAAAAACACTAAAATTGAATCCAAGAACACATCAGAGAAATCATCCACCATGACCAAGCAGGCTTCATCCCAGGGATACAGGAAGGTTCAACATGTGAAAATGTATCAATGTGATCCGCCATATAAACAAACTGAAAAAGAAAAATCATGTGATCATCTCATTAGATGCTGAAAAAGCCGTTGACAAAATCTAACACTGTTTCATGATAAATGTCTTAAAGATATCAGGGATGACAGGAACATACCTAAACATAATAAAAGCAATATACAGTAAACCAACAGCCAACATCAAACTGAATGGAAAGAAGCTTAAGGCAATGCCTCTAAAATCAGAAACAAGACAAGGCTGCCCACTCTCTCCAAATCTCTTCAATATTGTCCTTGAAGTTGTAGTTAGAGCAATAAGACAACAAAAGGAGATCAAGGGGATACAAACTTAAAAGCAAGAAGTCAAACTGTCTTGCAGATGATATGATGCTTTACATAAGTGACCCGTAAAACTCTACTAGGGAACTCCTACAGCTGATAAACGCCTTCAGCAAATTAGCAGGATATTAGATTAACTCAAAAAAAAAAAAAAAATCAGTGGCCCTACTTTATACAGACAATCAAGGGGCTGATAAAGAAATCAGAGAAACATCACCCTTTACAATAGTCACAAACAATTTAAAATATCTTGGGGTACTGTTAACCAAACAAGTGAAAGACCTATATAGCAAGAACTTTGTGTCTTTAAAAAAAAATAAAGAAGATCCTATGAAATGGAAAGATCTCCCATGATCTTAGATAGGTAGGATAAACATAGTAAAAATGGCAATCTTACCAAAAGCAATCTACATTATTCAATGCAATCTCCATCAAAATCCCAACACAATTCTTCACTGACCTTGAAAGGATAATTAATAGTCAACTTTATATGGAAAAACAAAAGACCCAGAATAGCCAAAACAACCCTGTACAATAAAGGAACTTCAAGAGGCATTACCATCCCTGACTTCAAGCTCTACTATACAGCTATAGTCTTGAAAACAACTTGTTACAGGCACAAAAATAGACTTGTAGACTAATGGAATCCAATTGAAATCCTGATATTAAGCCATAAACCTATGAACACCTGATTTTTGGCAAAAGGGCTAGAATATACAATGGGCCATGCACAAAACTCAAGTCCAAATGGATCAAAGACCTCAACATTAATTCAGCCACACTGACCCTCCAAGAAGAGAAAGTGGGAGGTACCCTTGAACAAAATGGTACAGGAGACCTCTTCCTGAACATAACTCCAGTAGCACAGACACTGAGATAAAAAATTAATAAATGGGACCTCCTGAAACTGAGAAGCTTCTGTAAGGCAAAGGACACAGTGGACAAGACCAAACAACAGCCCACAGACTAGGAAAAGATCTTCATCAACCCCACATCTGACAGAGGGCTGATCTCCAAAATATACAAAGAACTCAAGAAACTAGTCACCAAAACACCAAATAACCCTATTAAAAAATGGGGTACAGAACTGAACAAAGAATGCTCAATAGAGGAATCAAAAAATGTCTGAAAGACATTTTAGAAAGTGTTCAACATCCTTAGCCATCAGAGAAATGCAAATCAAAACAGCTCTGAGATACCATCTTACTCCTGTCAGAATGGCTAAAATTAGAAGCACCAATAACTGCTTATGCAGGAGAGGATGTGGAGAAAGGGAAACACTCCTCCACTTCTGGTGAGAGTGCAAACTTGTACAGCCATTTTGGAGATCAGTATGGCGGTTCCTCAGAAAAATGGAAATCAGTCTACCAAAAGACCCAGCAATTCCACTCTTAGGCATATACCCAAATGATCCACATCCATGCAACAAAGACGTCTGTACAACGTCTGTTCATAGCAGTATTATTTGTAATAGCAAGAACCTGGAAGCAACCTAGATGCCCCTCAACTGAAGAATGGATAAAGAAGATGTGGTACATTTACACAATGGAATACTACTCAGTGGAAAAAATAATAGTATCTTGAAATTCGCAGGCAAGTGAATGACACTTGAAGAAACCATCCTGAATGAGGTAAACCAGTCACAAAAAGAGGAACACAGTATGTACTCTCTCATATATGGATTTTAGTCACAGAGCAAAGAATCACCAGCCTATAATTCACACTGCCACAGAAACTAGGATACAAGGAGGAACCTAAGAGATTCATACAAGGTCCCTCACAGAAGGGGAAAGGAACAATATCTCTTGAGCATATTGGGGGGGGGCAGTTAGTGGAGAGGGAGTTAGGAGAAGGAGAAGGGGAGGAGAGGAGTACATGTGGGACCAAAAAGTTTGAGTTGGGGGATGAATAGGTGAGAGAGAAAAAAAAAAAAAAAAAGGAAAAAAGAAAAAGAGATACCATAATAGAGGGAGCCATTATAGGTTTGAAGAGAAATATGACTTTAAAGAAATGTCCAGAGACCTACAAGGATGACCCTAAGTAACAATCTGAGTAACAGTGGAAAGGCTACCTTAAATGCCCTTTTCCGATAATGAGTTTGATGACTACCTTATATGCCATCCTAGAGTCCTCATCTAGTAGCTGATGGAAACAGAAGCAGACACCCACAGCTAAACACTGAGCAGAATTCCTGGAATCCAGTTGCAGAGAGGGAGGAGTTATAAGAGAAGGGATAGAAAACAGGCTACAGAAACCCACAGAGACAGCTGACCTGAACAAGGGGGAGCTCATGGACCTCAGATCGATTGCTGTCAAACCAGCATTGGACAGACTCAGACCCCCTGAACGTGGGTCTCAGTTAGAAGGCTTGGGTAGTCCAAGGGACCTCTGACAGTGGAACCAGGATGTATCCTTGGTGCAAGAAAGGACTTTGGGAGCACATTTCCCCATGGAGGGATATTCCCTTAGCCTAGAGGCAGGAGGGAGGGCCTAGTCTCTACTCCAAATTACTTGACAGATTTTGTTGTTCCCTCCTGGAAGGCATCACCCTCCCTGTGGAGTGGGTGGGGACAGGGATGGGAGGGGGGGTCTGTGGGCATGGGAGGGAGGAAGGGAGGGAGAGGGAACTGGGATCAATATGTAAAATAAGAAAAAATAATAACTATATATAAAAAATTAAAGGCACTTTCTTTAAAAAAGAAAGATAGGAAGGAAGGAAGAAAGAAAGAAAAGAAGAAAAAGAAATCCACTCCCAAAGGAAATTTTCATTATTTGAATGGAAAGTATTGATGATGAGGGACATAAGCTGAACCATTTTTACCTAAAAGAAAAATGTTTCAACTTCTTCCTCAGGCATCCAAGAATGAAAGTATCATATTATCATGGACCATGATGGCTGCACATTTTCAAATCTAAGAGTTCAACTATTTCAATTAAGTCATTATTCAGAGGCACTGTTTAAAATTGCTTTAAACACCCAAGAGCTGAGAACTGCTATTTCAAAATACCTTGAAACTACAGTGAGAAGGTAAAACAAGAGTGGAAAATATTCAAAGGATGGTTCTTCAACCAAGGAATGGTCAGACTTTCTGAACTCTACATTGGAGTTCAGTTGGGTGGCCCAGAACCTCAACACCTGCCTATATATCTTGGTTAAAAAAAAAAAAAATCCAGAATTATACTTGACCTGGCAGAATGCACCCAGGCAGTACCCTGGTAAGCCCAAGGTTCCATGAGTACTGTAAAGATGGAAAAATTTAGCCTAATTTTCCCTAGACTCTGCCCCCTAGCAGTGAGTAGTTTACCGACAGCACCTGTGAGTGAATGAGAACAGGAAATGAGCCGTGCCACACTACCCAAAAGCCCTAGTGAAAACAGATTTCCTGGGCTAAGCAAGGGCTTGTCACACTACCCAGGAGCCCTAGCGAAAGCAGACTTCCTGGGCAAAGAGTGGGCTTGGATAGTTCAAATTGATTGGTCCACACTGGATGCTATGAGATGATTGGTTTATGATGCTCCGGCTTTGTTGTAACCCTACAAAAGCTGTCTGAACTCTGTACCAGGGGTTCCCAGTCCACTACCCCACGTGTAGTATGGCTGCAGACCCCAGTGCACTGCAATATAAAAGACCTCATGCTTTTGCATCAAGACCACTTCTCATGAGTGATTTGGGGGGGGGGGCGCCTTTCCTGAGTCGGGCGTGAGGATCGATGCCCTCCGCAGGTCTTTCAGTACTAGTCTGCAGGCAGGTGCAAAGGACCCCTTTAAAAGAAAGACCCCTGCCCATTTAAGCTCTTTCCCTTTGTTCCGGTGGGGCAGACAAAACTTTTCCTGTCTTCCTCTTTTGTCTTCTCTCTGTCTGCATCTCTTCACCTCTTTTTTTTTTTTTTTTTTTTTCTTTTTAACCTCCCCCTCAATAAAAGTTTCAATATGAGTAACACCTACAAGTCTGTTTCCCCATCCACCGGCTGTCCATGACCTGCCCCGGGACTGGGATCCTCGTGATCCCAGAACGAAATCGGGACCACCACCTGCAGTCCCAGCCCATACACATTATTTTTAACAACTGGTACACAAATAAATGGATAATTTGTTAACTAGACCTTTTTCATCATTTGAATGAAGAACAAACAATAAGAGAAACAATAGCCATTTCCATGTGGTGTTCTCCATGAGCATAAGGTGATGAAACATTTGCGCAGTACACTCCAGTCCCGTCCCCCCCCCCCCCCCCCGCCAACACTGCAAGGACATAGGAGTGAAGCAGCGGACAATTAAATCAGGACAAAGTGCCAAAGAGTTAAAAGCTTCACCCTGACTGTTTATTGTGAATACTTGCACAGGCTTCAACAGAAGTAAAATACAGGCTCAAGCTGTCCAGCCAGCCTAGTCCTGTAGAGCATGCTTGGGAAGCATCCACAAGGGGAGGAGATGCCAATGTACAAGTTTCCATCACCGAGCATCTAGCCACTGCTGTGGGGAACCAGAAGCTTCCACAACAATTTTTTGGGGACAGGAAAGGCTGAGTCCCCACCTTGAGAGCTTCAGATCTAGTCGTCATAGGGAGCCTTGCCACAGGCTTGCACTGCATACAGCCTTGAGCAGCTGGAGACCTTCCTGGCCTATACCACACAGGGTGCCTGGGAGCCTTTGGGACAACAGATACTATCATGGGGAGACTCATGGGGAGGACCCTCCAGAGTGGACAGGTTCAGGCAGCCAAGGCTTTATCTGGACCATAAGGTATTGGGGAATCAACTTTCATAAATAAAAACCTAGCATCATGGGGGCAGGGGTGACTGTAGATAGCTTTCCTCCATGCCACAGGAACTCCCTTTTGTCTGTGTGTCACCCCTCTGGCCCCTCCCTCAGATTCCTCTGCATTAACTGGGAGCAGCATCTAGCTAACTGCAGCTGTGCTCACACTTGACATCCCTGGAGCAGTAGGAACCTGCGAGCTTGAGCTGGAAGCTTTTCTGTGGTTTCTCGAGGAAGGAGCAACACAGGACTACTGTGATTTCTTCCAACAGTGTCACGGCAGGGCCTGGTGCCAAGTTAAGGGAGAATCCGGGCCCTAGCCTTTTTCGCCAGAGGTGTGGGTGCTGGCCAGTTTGTTCCAGGATGTGAAAACAGTGGGGGGGGGGGTGGAGAAAGAAAGAAAGAAAAAGGAAAGAAATCTCCCCCTCCCCCTGCTGCAAAAAAACAAAACAAAACACTTGCATTTCCATTCTTTTGAATGGAAGTAAGTAAAACACGTTGGGATGTAGCACTCAGTTTGACAAATGCTTGCCTAGCTTGCACAGAGCACTGGATTTGATTCATGGATCTAGGACAGGGTGGTTCATACCTATAGCACCAGCACTTAAGAGGTGAAAGCTGGATAAATAGTTCCAGATAATATTTAGGTACCTCTCATCTAATTTAAAATGGGGGGGGGGCAGAAAAGAAAACCTTTGTAGTCTGGATGTCTAGGCTTCAAGCCTTTCCCTCCTTTGGCCTTAGCATGGGGTACTGCAGTCCATCTCAGGACAAAGGGCTCCATTCCACTGAAGGAAGGTCCCTTTCCCCAGCACAGTGGGGGCTTCCTCCGGAACCCTGGATTAACACAAACCACACCCAGACACTGTTTTCAGGAAGAGACCTTTTATTAAACAAGGAAAAAATCCCTCAAAGTGGCTGCTTTCTCACTGAGGCAGAAAAACAGCAGCAAATGACTTTGCAGGTGGAATTTTTTTAAGAAGAATAAAACTGGGAGATCTGTGTTAGAATGGGCTAGGGTGTGGTGGAGCGTTTGAATTGAACTTGTTAATTAGGTGAAGCAAAGGGGGCTTTTGACTGCTGGACTTTAGATAGGCTCTCAGCAGTCAGCCTCAGGAAGAGGAAGTGCCAAACAAGAGAATAGACCTTGGTGGCAGCTTCAGGAGTGTAACTTAATGGTTTTTTTTTTAGCTAGGTAGAGGGAAAGGGGAGAAGGGCAAGGCTGTGAACTATCATACTTGACTTATTACTTGCCCTGGATCACAGTCATGGTTTCATGAAGTATGCTGGCAACCGATCCTAATAACAGAGTCACATCCCAAGTCCCAGATGTTGGGATAGATCTTTTGTTCTGTGTAGATGTGTGTGCATTCACACACTCACGCCCCTGTCTGGTTACTTAACTAAGGACTGTACACATGGTCTGGAGACATGGCTCGGTGATGTACAGTAACTACTACATCTGCAGAACACCCAGGTTCATTTCCCAGCATCCACACCAAGCCATTCACAACTTCCCATACAGCCAAAGTTGCATAGTGAGACATGCAGACAGACATGGTGCTGAAGAAGGAGTTGAGATTTCTATATCTTGATCCGCATGAAACAGAAAGTAAACTGAGTCACCCCTAGTGTAGCTCATGACTATAGGTGACTTCAAAGCCTACCCCCACAGTTGCACACTTCTTCCTAAAGGGCCACACACACTGCAACAAAGGCGCTCCTCCTAATAGTGCCATTCCCTTGATGGCTGCTTTTTTTTTTTTTGCAAGCAACTACATTCCACTCCCTGGCTCCCAAAGTCATGCAGCCATATTATAATTCAAAAATTCATTCAATCCAATTTCTAAAATTCTCAAAGTCAATAATATCCTTAAACTTATTTGAAAGCCTAAAGTTCTAGATCTCTTCTGAGATTTGTGCAATCTTTTAACTGTAACTCTTTGTAAAAATCAAAATCAAAAGGCTGATCATGTATTTCCAACAAATAATGGCACAGTGTATACATTAATTATCATTCAAATATATAGGGAAAGGAATTCAGTGAGAGAAAACTGGACCAAATCAAGACTAAGAAATAGCTGGGCTAACACCAAACTCTGCATCTCCATGCCTGATGTCAAAGCTTTTCAGATCTCTAACTCATTACAGCTCTGTTAACGACTGCAACACACTTCTCTTTCTTAGGCTAGCTGAACTTCCTGTTAGCGCCTCTCATTGGCAGGCAGAACCTTGTCCTGTCCTCTCCAACCTTTTAAGGTTTCTAAAGAAATTCAGGCTTCACCTTCACAGCTTCACTCAATGGCCTCTCTGGGTCTCCATGCAGGTACATACACCACTGCCACATACCTTGCCTCATCTGCTTTCCTTAGACATGGAGGAAGAGTCAGTAAGCCCTCCCTTCTATCCCAGCCTCTAAAGCCAGAAGCATGTGGAGAAACCTGCCAAATTCTGCTGTTTGCTGGGACTGTAACATTGCCCCCTTGTTTGATTGCATCTTCACCAGCTTTCTGGGTTTTCCATGGTTTCCTTTACTGTCTAAGTTTGGCTATACTGTAACTCCATCTGTAGACCAAGATGGTCTCAAACTCTTTTTTCTTCAGAGTACTAGATTAAGTGCTTGCACTGCTGAACATTAAATTTTTCTTTAGTTCCCTTTCACAAGATGGAAACAGCTTGCTGGGATCTTGTCAGGGGCCCTTCACCCACACGCAGATGATCTGGTTCAGTTCCATGAAGGCTCTCCAGCTGTTGGTTCATAATCTGTGAGTTCCCACTAGCTCAGGTCAGCTGTCCCATCAACTCCACACATACTGATAGTGTCATTCACATTTGGAGGATATTTGCTTTCAAATCATTACAGATCTGATGGGACTAGAATTAGTGTTAGTTATGGGATGTCATGTGGGTGTTGGGATCTGAATGGGTGTGCTCTACAAGAGCAGCCTGTGCTATAATCTGCTGAAACATATTTTTTACCACCTCTGTAAAACATTTGTCTTGGGAAAATGGCCATGGAAATTTACATCATTAAACATTCTCTAATTACGGAGGTCTGTTATTCTTGGAACCTTATCCTCCAGCATCATATGGGTAATTTTCCATTTTCTGAATCTGTTGACATCCAGTGATTTGACTGTGAACTTCTCCCAGGAGGAATTGGAATGTCTAGAGTCTGCTTTGAGGATCTTGGTCAGGGATGTGATGTTGGAGAAATACAGCAATCTAGTTTTTGTTGGTAAGAATTCTTTTTGTGAGGAATATTTGCCTCATCCTTGGTATTTGCCTGTTTTGTATATATGTAAACTCTCTGAAATATCTAGAGGCTATCATAAATTGGGAAATTCTGATAATAACATAACTTTTCCACTTTTTTACATTACACTTTTGTTTCATCTCTGAAAGAACACTCAATATTATATACTGTGTGATATATTCAGGCCTCTTATCTAATATTTAATGAAAATCTGAAAAAGCCCAAAGAAAGTTTATATTCCAAGCAAGGAAATGCTTTATTCTTTACTTAGTGTTTAGAATGTATTGACATTAATAATCAGATTAAACTTCATTTATCTCTGAATTTTAAAAAGTGTAATGACTTTAAAATAGAGAAAAATGGTTCTATGACCATTTTGCTATTTTTGTTTATTTCATTTACTCATTTATTTTAAGAGTTTTTGTTTCTATATTTAATCCTGGCAGCACAGCACAGCATGATTTTAATTCTAGCACTAGGGATCCTGAGGTAAGAAGATGCAATGAGTTCTTGGTCAGACTGGGTTACATAGTATGTTCCAAGTTGGCCAAGTCTGTATGGTGTGACCCCCTCAAAAACATAAACATCAAGAAAATAGGGAAAACTTCTGCATATGATCCTTCAGAGAGCTCCTTTCTCAAAATTTATTTCTTCTCAATCATGTATTTGTCCCTGCTTCCACAGGGAAAACAATTATGTAACCATGAGAAGGGTACTATCAGTCCTCAGGGTTTGTTGATTAGACTGGCTCTGAGCATGCTTGAAATTGTAGTGAAAACATAAAAGGCCTCTGCTGAGAGCTCGGCTTTTAAGCATTGCTAGGTAATTTATGTCAGAGAACTTAAGGAGACATTGGTTTTTGAATCTGTAAACATGCATTAATGCCAATACTCACTATATTTGCTTGTTTTCCAGAGAAATATCACATTTGTGGGAAATACTTGAACATCTTGGATCAAGGATCTAAGCACCTTGTCTATCATCCTTTGAATGTTTAAGAGAAATCTTACAAACATAATGAGATTGGCATAATGGTCTACAAATTCTCCCAATGTATGACTTGTAACATAAGTGATCCTACAAAAAAAAAAAAAAAACAAAAACAAAAACAAAAAAAAAACAAAAACAAAAAACCGGCAACAAGTATGGTTATGGTAAACACAGGAATGCCCCCATTGAATCAACAAACCTAAAAATTATATATATGAAAACACTAGAGAAAAAAACCTTCCAAATATAAGGCTGTGGGAAATGTTTTTTGCATTTCATACACTTGGGCTATGTTGCCCATTTGACATGAAGAATTTCCAGTTCAGTACTAGGTTATTTATTAGTATATGGTTCTTGTAACAAGCATTGTCAGTCCAAATGGTTTATCTTGCTTACCTACATCCATTCTTACATACATACATACTAACATACATATAATTATGTGTGCATGCAAACTTATAAGTATTGTAAAATTTGTAATCATAAACTGTTGTGAGTCTTGAATACCTTATTAAACCTTAGTTCTATTTATATCTCATCATCCACCTTTCTTCGTCTTTATTGACCTATCTCTTTCTTTACTGCTTTGAGTCCAGTCTCTGTTATTCTTCTCCCAACTCATATCACCTTTATTCTATAATTCATTCCCCCACCCATGCACACACACACATCTAGGGTCTTTAACATTCCTTGTTTTTGTAGTTGTTCCATGTTGCATACACACATCTGTGGATTACTTGCTGAAGACCAATGTTCTGGAAATACCTTTATAACAATAACTAATATGTCCATTCTGAATGAATCCTTAACTTTATATTGTCTTTCATAAATTTAAAGAACAAAGAACAGTATTGCAAAATAAGTGTGATACATTTAAGAGGGTACGTATTGCTGTAACCTACTTAGAATCACTTTTCAAATCTTTGGGAATTTATAGAAGACTTTGGTAGAATTTACAAACACCAAGCATCTTTATTCTTTTCCACATTTCATTTTATTTGGAATTTCTAATGTGTCTAAGTCTGGATATGAAGTTGAAAATAAATTATCTTTAAATTTATTCAAGCTGTTTTGCATCTAGACTTGCAATTTTTAATCTCTCTATGGCAAAAAAGAGGGGAGTATTTGTACACATATTTATCTTACTTTATGCTTGAATCAGTTTGGGATGTTATACATACATATATTCAACACTATCATTTGGGAACTAAAGGGTACATTTAAGTAAACATACATGTCGACCAATGAAATATAATCAACAAACCAAGCAGAGGACATATATAAATTCAACCATTAAATATTGAACAAAGGTACCCAAAACATAATCTAAAGAAAGCATCATTACCAATTGATATTAGAAAACAGCTATCTACATGAAGAAGAATGGAATCAGAAAAGGATTTAACAAATCACAAAAATTAGATCCAAGCAGATGCAAGAACTATTTTGAAACCTCAAAAAATTAAACTCCTAGAAGAAAGCATTGGCAGTACCCTAGAAGGTATAGGTGTAAAATAGACATTCTGAGGAGAGCTCCATCTGCCCAGAAAATGAGTCTAAAAGTTGACATTAGTGCCTTTAAACTTGAAAGCTTCTGAAGGAATAGTCCATTCAGTTATGAAGAAGCTAAAAGAGTCAAAGCAAATCTTTGCCAGATATATATCTGAAAAATATTAATATCCAGAATATAGCTTAGTTAAAAATCAAAGAATGAAGGAGCCCAATGACATATTTTAAAAAAAGATGGGTCAGGGATCTAAACAGAGTTCTCAATAGAAAAAATACGAATGCATGAAAACATTAAAAACTGCTAGTCATTCTTAGCAATTATGGAAATGAAAATTTAAACAACTTAGAGATTTCATCGTACTTCAGTTAAAATAACTAAAATCAAGACAAGAAAACAAATCCAATTCTGATGAAGATGTGAGGAAAGGGGGATTCTGATTCCACTTGTTGGTGAGTGTGCCACATGGAGAATCCTCCCTGGAGATTTTCAATCTACCATATCATCCAGCTATACAACTCCCTGACATATGACTAAGTGACTAGACATAGACTAGTCCATAGAAAACTGAACTAATAAAACTTGCAGGTTAATTGAGGGAACTGGATCATTTCACACTAAATGAAGCAATCTAGTAGTTTGTCATTCCCACTTGTCTAACTCTGTGACATACGACACAGACAGCTTCTTTCCTAGGCTCAGGTTTTCCACTCCAGGTGCTCCTGCCCAGGGTTACCATGGACTGCCTGCCATCTTCACAATAATGGGATTTCAACCACAGATGTTGTGTTCTTTCATCTCAGCCATATCCTTAGTTCTCTTAAAGAACTGTGAACCTGTCACACCATCTAAAACCTCAACTTTCTGCCATGACACATTCAATATTATCACTTTTACTGCAACTGATTCTTACCTTCATCAATGGCATCTCCATACCTTTCTCACTGGAAAGCCTCTACTACTCTAAAACAAAGCAAAAACACTTGTATATTTTCAAAATCAGTAAGAACTCAGAAACTTTATATATTATTGGGCTGTGCTGTCACCAATAGCATCTCCTGAACACTTTTCATGGTGCCAAACCTCAACTTTCAACATGACTTCTTCCATCCTGGGACTTCAAAGCTCCTGAGACTTCAACTTCACCAATTGTCTGTTTTGATCTCTCACAATACAAAGTCTCAGCTGTTCTCCCCGATCCATTTATGCCTTCAAAATCATTACCATACAGGAGACTCTAACGTAAGACCAAGTTCGGATGCCAGAGTAGATATAACCATGGCCCCCCCTTGTCTATTATTAATTTAGAAAATTCCCTAAAAGCTTGTGGTTGTATTGGAGGCTTTTAGTCAGTAGAAGTAACACTTGGTTTATGCTTCTTCCTTGGCTTCACTCAGTGGATTATGATTCAAGACAAAAGAAGAAATCTTTTTCTTCCTCAAGGTGTTTTTGGCCTTTCATCGCAGAAACATTAACTCTGACATCATCTTACTCTAGTCAAAACGGCAAAGGTCAACCAAACCACTGTCAATGATTGCTGTGGGGACTTAGGAAAAACCGGAACCACATCCAATGCCGGGTGGTCGAATTACAAATAGCCACTATGTAAATCTGTGTGGAGAACTATCAAAAAGGTCAAAGTAAGTCTGTTAGATGACCCACCTGTACTAAACCTTACCACATGCCCAGGGACTGCAATTCTACTCCATAGACAATGGCACATCTAGCTTGATATGGCCATATTGATCTTTTCACAATAGCTAGGAAATGGGAAAAACCAAGAATGCCATTTGACTAAGGAATAGATAATCAAAAAAAAAAAAAAAAAAAGTGATTTTAAAAAACTCTGTGAAATATTTTCAACTGTAAACAATATGATATATCATGAATTTTACTGGTAAATGGATAGAACTGTATTAAATCAAATTGAATTTGGTAACCCTGTTCCGGAAAAACAGAGGTCAAAGTTGCCTTTCATCTTATTCTTCTAGCTAAATCTTCAAACATGAACACATATCCTGGAATAAGTGCCAAAACCAGAAAAATAAAAATATGATTTCTGGGGCAGAGGCCAGGAAATAATATAGAGGTGAATAGAAGGCTATAAGTGATTATAAGTGATATCACCAGGGAAATTGGTAATGGGGCTCTATGATGAGGCTCTATGTATGGAGAGGGGTTAGAAAAAATACAAAAGAAGCAGGGAGTAGGGATGTTTAAATAAATAACAATGATTCGCAATATTAAATATTTACCTTACCCCAATTCCCTTACATACATTATAATATATGTAAGTCTGGGTATATATTCATGTATATGATTTAAACAACATATTCTCATGTGTGGTGACAATGCTTTATCCAAGAGCTAAGGGCCATATAATAAAAACCTCAACATCAGCCATATAAGGCACTTTTTGGAGTTTGTGCTCATGGCTATCCAAGAGACTTCCAAAACATTACCAGTTATTGCTACTGCCATGCATGCCTCCCTCCAAGCAGTAGAATACAATTCCCTGTTTATGAAAACACCATGCACTACAAATTAAGGGACCTAAAGTGTCTAAGCTTGAACAAACATGAATATGTCCTCCCTGAGGACAAGCTTTCATGAGTCGAAATATAACTTATAACGTTCAAAGGAGGGAAGCAATCAAAAGTCCTACCCAGCTAAGATTTCTACCAAACATAAAAATAACTGCCATGGCAAAATAACACAAAGGGTACAGTAGCAAGCATGACTAGCAAATTCTAGGACAGGCTCCAAAGCTACAGCGAGAAATCCTGTCTCGAAAAAACCAAACCAAAACAAAACAAACCAACTTGTCAAAGTGGATCAAAACCTCAACTTTAAACAAGATACTCTAAATCTGATAGGAAGGCAAGTGGGGAATAGCTTTGAAAAACTTGGCATAGTAGACAACATCCTGAACAGAAACTATTCAGACACTAAGATCAAAATTTATGAATAGGATTCATGAAACTGAAAAGCTTCTGTAAAGCAAAGGACAGTGTCATTCAGAAAACCAGGCAACCTACAGAACAGTAAAGATTTTCACCAACTCCACAGCTGACAGAGCACTATTATCCAATATAAAGAACTAAACAATCTAGACATCATCACACCAAGTAATCCAATGCCTAGTCCAATGATCATCGAGAGGCTGCCTACAACAGCTAATGGGAAGGGGAGAAGAGGCCCATGGTTAAATATTAGGCAGAGAGAGAGAGAGAGAGAGAGAGAGAGAGAGAGAGAGAGAGAGAGAGAGAGAGAGAGAGCAGGTTTTCAGTCTCCCCTGGTTCTGTCCAGTTAGTTCAGTGAACTCTCTGAAAAAAGGAAGTGGGAATAGTGTGAGCAGTAAGGGCCATAGACATCGAGAAAGCAGAGGCTTTAGAATCAGTTAAGCTGGGCTCATGGGACTCACAGAGACTGAATCCTCAATCAAGAAGCATGCATGGGTCTACTCTAGGACTCCTGCTTATAGGTTATGTGTACTGGCTTTTTCTGCCTGCTTTGGAGACACCTTTCCTCCTACTGGATTGCCTCACCCAGCCTTGATGTGAGGTTATGTGCCTGGTCTTTTTTATCTTGTGCCATATTTGGTTGATGTCCCCAGGAAGCTTGGGCTTTTCTGCAGGGAGCCAAAGGTAGGGAGTAGATATGAGTGGGAGGAGAGGTGAGAAGGGAACTAATTGTAAAGACTGGAGGGAGGGGAAGATGTAGTCAGAATATATTCTATGAGGTAATTTTTAAATTTTAATTAACTTTTATTTAAATTAAAAAACAATCTTATTTTATATACCAATCCCAGTTCCCTCTCCTTCTCTTCCTCCCATTTCCCTCACTAGCCCCTCATTCCATTCCCATCCACTCCTAAGGGTGAGGCCTCCCATGGGAATCATCAAAGTCTGACACATCATTTGGGGCAGGGCCTAGATCCTCTCCCTTGTATCTAGGCTAAGAGAGTTTCCCTCCATAGGGAATGGGCTCCCAAAGCCCTTTCATACACTAGGGATAAATAATGGTTCCACTGCTAGAGACCCCATAGACTGTCCAAGCCCCCCAACTGACGCTCATGTTCAGGGGACCTGGTTCGGTCCTATGCTGGGCGAGCCCCTCGGCCAGCGAGGAAGAGCCACCACCACTAGAGGATCCTTCTTGAGTCACACTTTATTGGAGCACATTGGTTGAGGGAGAGCAGGAGCTGAAGGGCCCCAAGCAAGCCAAGCAAGCCAAGCAAGCTGCTTATAAAGGGACCAGGAACGCGGGTAAGGTCCTGATAGGTCCAGCAGAGCCACCAAGCCTCGGGATTGGCCTGAGACAGAGGGCGTTCATGCGCATGCGCACTCTTGCAGGTGCGAACCCAGATGGCTCCAAGCCTTAAATGGAGTTGTTTACCACTTGCCCTACGGAAGTGGGCGCCATCTTGTAATGGTGATGCCTCCTCAGGCCCCTAGCACTATGCTGATTTCCAAGCTGTCAGACTGGGTTCCATGAGCTCCCACTTGCTCAGGTCAGCTGTTCCTGTGTGTTTCCCCAGCATGGTCTTGACGCCTTTGCTCATCACTCTGCCAGCAGCACATAACAGGGCATATAACTATTATTCCAACACTTGGGCAATGAAGGGAGAAGGATCAAAAGGGAGATCCTACCTTGACACCTCTGTCCCCTCAAAGTTGCTGAGACAGAACAAAACTGCTTCTTACCAAATGAAGCACCTTGAATTGGTATTTGCCCCAGTCAGATAGGTTCTTTAGCAGGTCAGGCTCCAGGAGCCCAAACAAGGACTTCCCAACAGGAGTGAACAGCTGAAGCTACCAGATGGAAGACAATGTGCAGTGAAGACCATGAGAACGAAACAGTCATGCCTCAGCACACATGTATGCATTAAACGTCACCAAATGTCTGCAGCTACACATGTATATGTATACCTCCCAATTCCAGAATATATAGGTTTTTTTTTTTTTTTTGTATATGTGTGTGGGAGTACAGTTTGTTTTTTGCTAAGGGGCAAAACTGAAATTTTCCATAAATAAAAAATATAAGCCGGACGTTGGTGGCACATACATTTGATCCCAGCACTCAGGAGGCAGAGGCAGGTGGATCTCTGTGAGTTCGAGGTCAGCCTGGTCTAAAGCACTAGTTCCCGGACAGGCTCCAAAGCAATTCAGAGAAACCCTGTCTCGACCCTCCCCAAAAGAAACCAAACAGCCCCCCAAAATAAATAAAAAATATTCAGTTGGGCCAGGTGGCACATGCCTTTAATCTGCTCTCCCCCAAGTATTCTGTCTGATTTCCTTTCTTTCTTTTTCCAGACAGGGTTTCTCTGTGTAGTTCCAGCTGTCCTGGAACTTGCTGCTTAGACCAGGCTGGTCTCGAACTCACAGAGATCCTCCAGCCTCTGCCTCCCCAGTGCTGGACCATTGCTGCCAGGACTGTCTGACTTTCTGTGAGGCCAAGGATCATTGTGGGTCACAGTCAGTTGGCTCACCTGTATAAGGATGAATCATAATAAATTAGGAAGATACAGAATTAAAACTGCAACTAGGCCACGACACTCAGGACTTCTGATTAACTCAGAGAACTCTGCCAAGCCCAGTGCACAGAGGCGGCTCACTGTGGTCTGCGTGAGCTGTCGAGGAGCCACCAGCAGAGGACTCAAGTCATACAGCTCACCATATTGATGCTTACAACAGACAGAGTAAACTCCATTCCAACACTGCCCATCATGGAGATGCTCACAACAGCCAGGAGCCAGGGGAAGGGTTTTATAGTTAAGGGCCAGCCAGCAAGATGGCTCTGCAGAAGAAAAGGTCTCAGGAACCTGATCGTCTAAGTTCTCCCCTGACCTCCAAAAGTACCACATACACTCCTCAAACACGTTTTGAAAAATTAACAACCCCGCCAGGTGTAGTCCCAGCACTTGAGAGGCAAAGGCAGGCGGATTTCTGTGAGTACTAGGCCAGCCTGGTCTACAGAGTGAGTTCCAGGACAGATTCCAAAGCTACACAAAGAAGCCCTTTCTCGGGGAAAAAAAAAAAACAACCACAAAACAAAACAAAATTAATTAACAACCCCCAAAGCAGTAATGAATTGAGAATGTTATGGATGAAAGGCCACACATCCAAACAGCCTCCATTAACACTTTTGTGCTAGAATTAGCAATGGTTTCCAAGGCACCCTTGGCTACTCCAATGCCTGTGTATGGCAAGGCCAGCTTCATTCCTGAGAGTTGGACATAATGCCAATTTTGAGCATGTACTGTACTCTGACTTAGAAGGTTCTCTTGGACTCTCTTAGTGAATCCTGTCCAAGGCTACTAAATACATACATAGTATCACATTATTCCATTAGTTCAAAGTGTCCATTCCCTTTCAAACTTATGACTGTTTTTTGGTGATCAATTGACAGATTATTCTTTTTTTTTTTTTTTTTTTTTGCATATAGAGTATTTTTTATTTAATTTTATATAACAAAGTCCAATTAAATGAAAACAAACATTTATACACAATATTTGGGAATTTGGGCGTCGTTCTTTCCAAACTACTTCCTGCTGGTAAGGGGCGCTGTCTTGGGGGATTCGAAGAAGATTCAGATATCCTAGCTGTAGTCTGTAGGGCTGTTTTGTCCAGCTGTTTGGAATGTAGGATCAGCTTGTACTCTGTTTCAGGCGGTCTGGTGTGATCAAACCACATTAGTCTGGAAGGAATCCACATCTTTTCATTTGACAGATTATTCTTGTCAGTCACTCCCACTAAGAGTCCTAATATACATCAACTCTCCCACATCTATAACATTTTAAATGCACAACAGAGTACTCTCATCTGAAGCATTACAAATTAACTCCCATAGAAAACTTTCCTTGTTGGAACACAAAGTATTGATGATGAGGGGCATGAAGTGAGTGATTTCTGCCTGAAATTCATAGTTCTTCACCTCTTCATTTGGTATCTATGAATGAAAAAATCATGTGTTACAATGGACCACAACAGCTGCACCTTGTAAAAGTTCACCTGTTTCAATTAAGTGACCTTATTCAGAGGTACAGTCAATATAGTCCCAAGGAATTAGAACAGACATTTTAAAAATTTTTTATTTATTATCATCATCACTATTATTATTATTATCATTATTGTTTTTTCGAGATAGGATTTCCTCTGTATTGCTTTGGAGCCTGTCCTGGAACTAGCTCTATAGACCAGGATGGCCTTTGAACTCCCAGAGTTCCGCCTGCCTCACGAGTACTGGGAGAGAACAGACATTTTTAAAAAGAACTTGAAGCTTCAGTGAGAAGGGAAATAAAGAGTGGAAAATATTCAAAATGGTTTTTCAACCAATGGAAAGTCAGACTCTCTGAACTGTAGAACCTGCTGCTACATCTTTGAAAACAATAAGAAATTATACTTAACTAGATTAAGAACTACACACAACACCTATGCGCCTGTGAGGAGATTGCTACCTAGACCCTTTTCATCACTTGATCCAAGATAGAAAACTAAGAGAAGCAGCATCCATTTTTCTGTGCTGTTCCCCAAAGGTGTAAGCCGATGAAACAGCTGCACAGTGCTGCCCAGCATGAAAAAAGAACCCCAGATCACGGGAGTGGAAGTTCTCTGGGAGCAATTAAATCAGGACAGAGCCAATGAAGTAAAATCTCCACCATGACTGCTCACTGTGGAGACTTGTATAGGCCTCAACACAAGTAAAATAGTTCCTGAAGCTGTCTAGCCAGCTTAGTCCCAGCAAAGCATGCTTGGGAAGGCACCACAAGGGGAGGAGATGCCACTGTAACACCTTTCCATCACCCAGCATCTAGTCACGGCTGTGAGGATCCGAAAGCAACAATCTGAGGTCTTAAGAGAGAAGGAACACAGAAAATGAAAAGATGTGGATTCCTTCCAGACTAATGTGGTTTGATCACACCAGACCGCCTGAAACAGAGTACAAGCTGATCCTACATTCCAAACAGCTGGACAAAACAGCCCTACAGACTACGGCTAGGATATCTGAATCTTCTTCGAATCCCCCAAGACAGCGCCCCTTACCAGCAGGAAGTAGTTTGGAAAGAACGACGCCCAAATTCCCAAATATTGTGTATAAATGTTTGTTTTCATTTAATTGGACTTTGTTATATAAAATTAAATAAAAAAATAAATAAATAAAATAACAAAAAACAAACAAACAAAAAAAAAGAATGTGAAAGATGCAAAGCAAAAGAAAAAAAAAAAAAAGAGAGAGAAGGAACCTATGAATCTTCCTGTTCCTGCCCTTTCTCATTTCTCCTCCTCCCCTTGGAGCTCAGGAAAGATCTAGAAACGCAAAGTAAAATGGGTTCAAGTATCCCTACTGATTCCTGGAACCCTCCCCCAAACCAAGTGTATTTGAAAAGATGCAGTCATCGCCTACAGAGCAGACCACCAGTGAGAAGACACTTCAGACTTCGGAAGCTACACCTAGAAAGAGAGCGGAAATGGCTATGTAGATTATAGGCGGCTACAACCAGTGGGGGCAGCCACCTGGACAGGAAAGCCTGAGTTCCCACCTTGAGAGCCCCAGGGAGCCTTGCCACAGGCTTGCACTGTAGATAGCTTTGAGCAGCTGGAAACTTCCTGGCCCCTCACCACACAGGGCGCCTGGATGATGGGAGCCTTTGGGACAACAGATAATATCATGGGGAGACTCTTGGGGAGGAGCCTCCAGAGTAGGCAGGTTCGGGCAGCCAAGGCTTTACCTGAACCATTGGACAGGGTATTGGGGATCAAGTCACACACAAATACCCAGCATGGGGACAGGGGGTGACTGTAGATTGCTCTCCCACGTGCCCCTGGAACTCCATTTTTACTGGGTGTCACCGATCTGGCCCCTCCCTCAGATTCCTCTGCTTTAAAGGAGTGGCATCTAGCAGACCGACTGGAGCTACCAGCGCCCTTGACCTCCAGCAAGTGCCGGGATTCTGTGTGTGAGCTGGAAGCTTTTCTGTGGTTGCCAGAGGAGGAAGGAGCCAAACGGGGACTACTGCTATTTCTTCCAGCAGTGTCGCGAGATGACCTGGTGCTAAGGTAAGGGAGAATCCGGAACCTACTACTTTTTCTGCCAGGGATGTGTGAGTATGGCTCACGTCTTGCCCACTCAGGAGGAAGGGGTGGTGATGCTGGCTCGTTTGGCAGAGTTCATTTTATGGTTTGAAAACAACATTTGGGGGGGATGTAACAGTGAATAAATAAATCTTAAAAAAAAATGGGCAAGAAGAAAATTTCCTTTTGTAGATCTGGGCCACAGTATGGATGTCTTGACTTCAAGCCTTTCCCTCCTCTGTGGCCTTAGCATGGGGTACTGCAGTCCCATCTCAGGACAAAGGGCTCCATTCCACTGGAGGAAATCCCCCCCTAGCACAGTGGGGGGCTTCCTTCTGAACCCTGAATTAGGCACAAACACTGTTTTCAGGAAGAGATCCTTTATTAAGCAGGGAAGAAAACTTGTTTGTTTTTCAAGACAGGGTTTCTCTGTATTGCTTTGGAGCCTGTCCTGGAACTAGCCCTATAGACCAGGCTGGCTTCGAACTCACAGATCCGCCTGCCTTTGCCTCTTGAGTGCTGGGATTAAAGGTGTGGTGCCACAATGCTAGGCCGAAGAAAACTTAAATGTGGCAGCTTTCTGACTGAGGCAGAAAAACAGCAGCAAATGATCTTGCAGTGAATTTTTTTTCTTTTCTTTTTTTTCGAGACAGTTTGTGTAGCTTTGTAGACTAGGCTGGCCTCTGACTCCTGAGTCCTGGGCATTAAAGGTTTGCAACACCACTGCCCAACTGCTGGTGTAATTTTTAAAGAAGAGTAAAATTGGGAGGTCTGTGTAGAATGGGCTAGGATGTGGTAATGTGTTTGAATTGGGCATGTGAATTAGGTGAACTAAAGGGGGCCTTTTGACTGCTGGGCATTTAGATAGCTGGCTCTCAACAGTCAGCCTCAGGAGGAGGAAGTGCCAAATAAGGGGATAGACCTTGGTGGCAGCTTCAGGAGTGTAATCTAATGGTTTTAGCTAGGCAGAGAGGAAAGGGGACAAAGGCAAGGCTGCCAGAGCCACGTGCTCCTTTGGGCTAGTGTCCCCTTGTGAGGGAAACTTAATAACTAAAAGATACGGGACTCACGGCAAGAAGGGAAAACCAGAAAGAACAAGTGCTTCTGCCAATAGATATAGATAACTCCCTGGGTGGAGAGTACTTCCTCCCTGCCCCCATTATCTTAAGGACAAGGCCACTGAGCCTGGTGGTCCTAGAGAAAGAAACCCCCCTAACCTTGCAGGTGCGCTAAACAATCCCGCCTTGTAAAAACTTTGTACTCTATGAAATCTCTGTAACCTTGGAAACCTAATGGGCTGAGATTAGCAGTCTCAAACCTCCCTTTCCCAATTGTAAGTGGGCACCTTACTCTTCTGATAGAGTGAGGTCCCAGCCAGTTCAGTTCTTAGCAATAATAACCTTTTGCTTTTGCAGTCCGGAGTCACTTCCTTGGAGGTTGAGGAAACCTGGTAGGCACAACACCCTCACTCCCCTAATACCCAGATCCACACTAGGATTGTGTTCAATTCCTAGACCCAGGGAGCCAGTCTTCTGTCCTGTCCAAAGGATTAGGCCATGGGAAGACAAAGGGAACTGTGGAAAGGAAAGTGTTTATTTAATCAGAGCATTTGAAGAAGAGTTTATGTCAGTATAAAAAAGGCATTAAAATGACAAGGAATGTAGACATGGAGAACAAGCACAGGACAGAGAGTAAACATCATCAGATCACATGATACAGCAGTCAGGTTTCCTTCTATCCCATCATTATTTTAGGCAGGTAGACAGATATCACTTGGAAGCCTTTACTCCCACTGCCTCTCAAACTCCCAGCCTAGGCATTCTGCCTCCACCAGCAGCTTTCAGCTTGGAGACTAAAGAACTCTGATATTGTTATCTCATTATATTGAAGGACACCCTTGGGTCTCTTAATTAAATGTAATCCCCTTCTTGGGTCTGAAGCATAAAGAGGCTGGCAAGTAACTTGGCAGCCAGTAGCTATCCTTATCAGGAACAGGAAATGCCTTAGCCCAGGTTAGTTCACAGAGACCTTTAGAAATTGGAAAGAACTTCTAGGCTGACAACCTTTGCGGGTACTGATAACCAGGAGTGCAGTGATGGTGCCCATTTGAGGTAAACTGCCTTTATCCCAGGCTGGCCTCAAACTTACTATGTAGCCAAGAATGACCTTGAACTTTCGTTCTTCCTGTTTTAACCCCCAGGTGCTGGGATTATATCTGCGCACTACCATACTTGACTTATTCGTTGCCCAGGATCAAACTCAGGGTTTCATGAACTATGCCAGACAAGCATATTAACAACTGAGCCACATTCCAACTCCTAAATATTGGGTAAGTACGTTTCTTTTGTGCAGGTATGTGTGCATGTACACACACTCATACCCCTGTCTGGTTACACAAATAAGAACTGTACAGGTGACCTGGAGAGATGTCTTAGTGATCTAGAGTGTGCACTGCTCTTGCAGAACACCCAGGTTTAGTTCCCCACATCCACAGCAAGTACCTCACAACTACCTGTAACTCACACTCCAAGGGATCAGATGCACTGTGGGCATTAGTGCCATCTGTGGACACTTTCTTTCATTTACATGCACACCCACACACACACATTTACACACAATTTAAAAATGTTTAAAAGGTGCACATGGTGGTACATGCACTTGAGAGGCAGAGATAGGTATATCTCGGTATATTTAAAGCCAGCCTGTTGTGCATAGTGAATTCCAAGACAGCCAGAGTTTTATTCTGTCTCTAAAACACAAGCAACAAAGTAATAATTTTTTTAAAAGATTTATTTATTGTGAGTGAATCAGATCCCATGTGAGTCACCATGTGGTTGCTGAGAATTGGACTCAGGTCCTCTAGAAGAGCATCCAGTGTTCTTAACATGTGAGCCATCTCTCCAGTACCAACAAAATAATTTTTAAGTCTTAAAAAACTGTATAAGTTATATCAACATTTGAAAAGCATAATTTCTTTTTTTTTTTTTTTTTTTTTTTTTTTTTTTGTTCTGCTTCTTGGTGTTCATCTTAGATGTCCTTGATCCCATAGGTCTGTACCTTATCCTCTACTATTCCACATGGAAACCACTGTGAGGCTCAGTCCTAGTCCGAGATATAGGAATGACTTAGCTTCCTGAAAGAGAGAAGAGAGATTTAGCCTTAACACCCAGGTCTTAGCTGCTTCACTGTAAATCAAAAGAGAGCTTTCCATCTAAGGGCAGGGTGAATAGGTCCATGAAGATGCAGCTGAAGGTTCCCTATGTTCCCCACCCTTGTTTCCACTCTAGGCTCTGTCTGAATCCATCCTTGGAAGCTGTGGCAGCCTTAATCCAGGCGCTGCCTGCCTGCAATGCCATATTCACTTTGAATCTTCACAGCAGGGACCCAGGCAATAGACTATGCTGGATATTTTTCTGTGACACAAGCTAAAGTCATCTGAGAAGTCTCATCCCCTTCCTCACTCTGTAGTCGTTTAATGCAAAAAATTCATTCAGTCCAATTTCAAAAATTCCAATCATTTACAAGAGCCTCAAACTTAAATTTAAAAGACTAAAGTTCAAAGTCTCTTTTGAGATCCCTTAATCTCATGTAATCCCATGTAAAATCAAAAAGCTGATCACACACTTAACATAGATTACCATAGAATATGCATTGCCATCCAAATATTTAGGGGAGGGGGCATAGTGAGGAAACATTGGACTAAAGCAAACAGAAAAACAGTTGGGCAAACTCCAAACTCTGTCCATGTCTGATATCAAAGCTCTTCAGATCTCAAATCCTTCAGGCATGGTTGACTGTAACAAACTTCTGTATTGGCCAGGTCCTACTGGTTGGTCTTTCATGGTTCTGGCAGCTCTAATCTTGGGTTTTGGGTTGTTTTGTTTGTTTGTTTGTTTTTTGTTTTTGTTGTTTTTTTAAGGCAATTCAGGTTTCATTTGCACAGCTACAAAGAGTGGTTCCTTGGGTCTCCACACAGGGATTCTGCTGATACATGCTTCAGCCACACCCACATTTCTTTTTTTTTTTCTTTTAATAATTTTTTTATTCATTTATTTTTCTTATTTTACATATCGATCCCAGTTCCTTCTCTGTCCGTCCCTCCCTCCCTCAGTTCCACCCTCCCATGTTCCCCCCCAACCACTCTTCCATTCCTCCCATCCCCATTCCACAAGGAGGGTGATGCCTTCCTGAAGGGGGTCATTTAAATCTGTCAAGTCATTTGGAGTAGGGACTAGGCCCTCCCTCCTGCCTCTAGGTTAGGGGAGTATCCCTCCATGGGGAATGTACTCTCAAAGTCCTTTCTTGCACCAGTGATACATCCTGGTTCCACTGTCAGAGGTCCCTTAGACTGCTCAGGCTTTCTAAATAAGACCCATGTTCAGGGGCACACCCATATGTCTTAATTGTGGAGGAAAATTCCATCATCCCTTTCTTCTGTCCATAAACCTAAAGCCATAACCATGTAGACCAAACTGCCAACCTGTGCTGCTCATTGGGGCTGGAACACAACGTCCTTGTTTACTCACACCCTCATCAGCTTTCTGTGTTTTCTTCCACTGTCTTAGCTTGGCTGTCCTGGAACTCTATATGTTTCCCACACTGGCCTCAGAGAGAACCACTTCCCTCTGTCTCCAGAGTGCTGGGATTAAAGGCATATACCACCACACCTAGCTCTAAATTTCACAAACTGGAAACAGCTTGTTGATAATCTTGCCCCAAGGTCATCAAAACTGTATTCCATTTCTTAGAGTACATGTCTCCTTGAACACAGCACTTTTCTCCATTTCACTTCCTGGTATTCCTTTTCTCTTTAAATTATACTTTTTGCATTTATCCTTCCTCAGCTTGTTAGAAAACTTCTTTAGGGATAACACTAGTTAACCCTACAATAAAAAGTATATAAGGCTGTTTTGAGATTTCCTTAGACAATACAGTTAATGCCAAATACTTCACAGGCAGACCTTTTGGACAAGGGCAAAAAGCAGCCACATTCATCACCAAAATATCACAATTTGTAGGCAACCTACTAAATGTCTTTGCCTCTGAAGCCTCTTGAGCCAGGCTCCCACAGTTCAACTAACCCTATGCGCCACTGTCTTCCATGCTCCTCATTTATGGCCCATTAAGCAATGCTTAAAGTATTCCATTGCTTTTCTAACCCAGGGAAAAAAGTTCAAGTTCCTCTGCACAAAATCACTGTCAGGCCTATCACAGTGATACCCAAGTATCTGGTAACAACTGCTACCTTAGTAAGGGTTTTAAAGGCTGTGAAGACATACCATGACCCCAACAACCTTTATATAGGGAAAAAAAAAAAAGCTCTTCATTAAAGGTAGCTTACAATTTCAGAGTTTCAGGACGTTATGACCATGGCAGGGACCATGGCAGAAAAGATGCTGGCATCCATGCAGGAATGAATGGTCCTGGAGAAGGAGCTTAGAATTCTACATATTGATCTTTAGGCAACAACAGCAAGTGAACTGTCTACCACACTAAGCATAGTCTGAGCACAGGAGATCTCAAAGCCACCCAAACAGTAATGCAGTTCCTCTTTTTCCTAGGATTGTATTTTCTCCTGCAGCACATGGTAAATGGATAGTTCTCCATTATAGGATCTGTGGACATTCAGGGATGTGGATTTGCACTTCTCCCAGGAATAATGGGAATGTTTGAAGTCCTATTAGAGGGACTTTTACGCTGATATGATTACAGCAATATAGTTTTTGTTACTAAGGATTCTCTTCTTGAGCAATATCTGCCACATTGATACTATTTACCTGCTTTGTAAATAATCCAGAGACTATTAGAAATGAGGGAAATTCTGGTAAATAAGCAAAACTTTTTCATATTTTTCCCCATTACACTTTTCCTTTGTTCTCTGAAAAAGCAATCGATACTATTTACTGCATGATCTGTGTGTGCTTCTTACCTAGTATTTAATTAAAACTTGAAATTACAATGAGTGTTTAATATTCCAAGTAAGAAAATGCATTATAGTTTACTTAGTGATTGTAGTGTATTGAAATTAATATCAGATCAACCTTTACTTATTTCTGAATTTTAAGAAATGTAGAAATAAGAAATGTAGAGATAAATGATTCTCATTAACATTTTGCTGGTTTTGTTCATTCCATTCATTCATTTGTGCTATATTATATATATTTAGTTCTAGCAGCACAGGACAGATACGGTTTTAATCCTAGAACCAGGGTAGATGAGATCAGAAGATATGATAATGTCCTGGTTCTTAGATAACTAAGTCTGTACAGTGTGACCCTCTCAAAAACAGACAGTAAGAAAATCAAAAAGAAACTTTACATTTGATCCTACAAAGAGCTCCTTTTGTCATAATGTATTATTACTCAATCATCTGTTCTCCTCTTCTATAACATTTGCAGTTTATATCAGAATGGGAAAGGTACTATCAGTTCTCAGCGTTAGATGACAATTAGTTTTGGAAATGCATGCAATTATAGTAAAACACAAATGGTCTTTGCTAAGAGCTGTTTATAATAATAAATTCTTGGTAACTTGTCTTATAGAAGTTAAGGAGAGATCAGTTTTGGAATCTGTAATATGCATCTATCCCTAAAAGCTGTATTTCTGCTCATTTTCTAGGGAAATTTCATATATTGGGGAAATATGAACATCTTGAATTGAGGATCAAAGCATAGCATCTACGACCTGTGTATATCCAAGAGAAGTCTGACAAATTTAATGAGATTGGCAAAATGGCCAATGGAAAGTGCTTTTATCTGATATATCAGGCTAAAAACCGTAATAAAACCCATAGTAAAGAGGCACCTTACAAATGTAATCAATGTGAAAAATGCTTTATTGATAATGATCAACTTGTGACACATAAGAAAATTCATATAAGTAACAAATCTTTCAAATGTAATTATTGTGAGAAATGCTTTACGCGTGGTGATCGACTTATAGTGCATCAGAGAGTTCATACAGGAGAGAAACCTTTCAAATGTACCTATTGTGAGAAATGCTTTACATATGTCTCAGGTCTGAGACTACATGAGAGAATTCATAAAGGAGAGAAACCATTCAAATGTAATGAATGTGAGGATTGCTTCAGACGTGCCTATTGTCTTAAAATACATCAGAGAACTCATACAGGTGAGAAACCTTACAAATGTAATGAATGCGAGAAAACTTTTGCACAGTATTCTAGTCTTATACAGCATCAACCCAAGCATACAGGAGAGAAACGTTACAAATGCTGTGAATGTGAGAAGTGTTTTGCGCATGTACAAACTCTTAGAATTCATGAAAAAATTCATAGAGGGGAAAAGCCTTACAAATGTAGTGAATGTGAGGAATCTTTTCCATATTTCTCGGTTCTTAAAAAGCATCAGATAGTTCATACACAACAACGACCTTTCAAGTGCAGTAGTTGTGAGAAAGCCTTTAAAAGGAGACATAATCTTAAAATACATCAGTTCACTCATAAGACAGAAACCTTAGAAATATAGTAAATACGAGAAATCCTTTACACACGATTCAAGTCTTAGACAACATTAGAGAACTCATACCAGAGAGAAAATAGTAAGTGTAGTTAATGTGGCAAATCGTATTAGACTCTTTACTTCTAAGAATACTTGAAAAACTTCATACTGGAGGGAAAAGTTTCCAGAGTAAATAATGTGGCATATAATTGTTCAGAAGTTCTGTTCTTAGAGACCACTATTTGCATATAAGATAAACATTATGATCATGAGGTATTTGTGAAAGACTAATAATTTACAAATCTTATAAAACATTGAGAGTTTATACTGAGGAAAAATTCTGAAAAATGTGACAATGTATGACAATTTTCATTCAAACACTTTACTTTCTCAACTTCAAAAATTGCATAAGAATGAAAAATGAAGACGCCTCCTCACTGTGCTGTGTTCAATCAGTTCCCTGAAGACTGAAACCTTCCATCCTGAATTGAAGGTGACTAATAAAGCAATAATCACCTCTAACTCATTTCAGGAAGTTCAAAACCTGAAGAAATGTAGACCAGCCATGCTACTTATAGGAGGTAGTGATGAACTAAGTCTCCAAGAACGGATGCCCTACAACCTACAGATATATCCCTAGGTGTGCAGTGTATTCTGCGTGTGTAGGGTTTATAAGTTCTTTCTCATGAATGTTAGAATTTTATTTTTAGTCTTGATTTGCTCCTGTAACCAATTTGTTTCCTTATTCCTTAAGGTAACCCAAATAGATTTAACAAAATGTACTTTGGTGGTATCCATTCTTGGTACTGTTTTCAATCACATTTTGAGTGAGTAGATGCATATGCATTCTACATCTTTTCAGGAAAGATAAATAATATGAATGGACCTCATTAATAGTTTCTCCCAAATTGCTGCACTAAAGAAAATTGATACTAGAAAGTATGGAGATGTTCACACTTGTGTTAGATATGTGCTTCATTGCACCTTATGAGGACTACTCTAGAGAACCTCTAGGAATGAGTTGATGTTGTCAAGGCCTACTGATAAAAATGTAAATTCCTCTGAAAATTGATTCTGAAATAAGTCACCTCCACAATGGTACAGTAAAAGCTCATTTGTTATTCACCTTCACAGTATTGATTACAAAAAGAATGCCTACAAATAATATGATAAAGTTATAACCTGCAATCTTGAAAACATGCAGATGTGTCTTTAGCTATGAAATATCTAAGATTGTGAAAGTAATTAGTTTATCAGTGCTCATCAGAAAATCTCAGAAAAGTAGTCATAGATTCACAGAAATACTAAGACAGATTTAGATATTAGACAATTAAGAATAAAAAAAACTCTGACACATTTCAGTTATTAAGAATTTATTTTAGAATTCTATTTGAATTGTTTGTATTGCCAGTATTGGACTTGTGGATAATGTCAACACAGTTGCATAGTTTTGATTTTCTTGAATGTAGCTATTCTCAATTTGTTTTTTGTTTTTGTTTTTTAAATCTGTAAATTCTCCCTTGCAGTTTCAATAGTGGCCTTCTCTATAGAGTTTACATTTTCTTAGTTGATTTTTTTTTTAATTTTAAAAATGTTTTAGTTAATTATATCAAGTCTTCCCTTGCCTTCTTCCTTGCACCTCTTAGATCCCTTGAGCCTATTTCATTCCCCTCCACACTCTAGTTGATAGCCTTTTTTAAAAATCATTTTTAAATGCTTTTATCTTTGAGTCTGATTTTGTCACTTGTATACATTTGGTATCAAGACTATTCTGTTGTATTGCAAAACCATGAAGGGGCTCATCACTGTAATATGCTAATGGTTGGCTGTCATGTGAGAGGAACAGCAAGCAACCTTGGTACTCAACACAGATTGGTAGGTAGCAAAACCATGCTAAGTAAATGTAGAGAGGCAGAATGTATGTCCTGAGGACCTCATGTGGTTACAGAGCATAGTCCCATATATTAGAGCATAATCTCTGTATGAAAACTTTTGTCTGAGTAGTGTTACTGGTGAATGATTCAACCACTACTCTTAGAAAGTACTTAGACATGTAGATGATTAGTATAGTTAGGTTAAGTTGTTTTCCTTAGTGGTAGAAAATGTAGAAAGTATTGAACAATATAAAGGGTAGAAAGGTATGTGTACCCATTTTCCCCCTCAACTTCCCAATATGATTTAACAAAAATCTCTTGATGAGTGTGTATGCACCCTGAGGATTTATAGTAGAGATTAGTGGTTGTTGAGCGTATACAATTAGGTTTGTGATTTTTTTTTTCAGCTTTTTAAAATATTACCTCTTGAAATGATTATAAGATGATTGATATTTTCTTTGTAACCACAAAATAAAACCTGGCAGTAAAAAAAAAATAAAACTAAGATTCCTTGCCTACACTTTGTTAATCTATAAAAAGTAGCTTAAACATGAATGCATGTGTACAATTTTTAATCATGTCAGGGAAATGAGAAACAGTTTTAGAGATCGTAGACTCTCTTTACACTTCCCTTGCCAGTCTTATTTATCAGATCATGGGGAAGCATACATGCATGTATCCATATGTATATTTCAAGTAATCAAAAGGTGGCTAAATGAAAATGGTCAATTATGATCTTTGATTTGATCTTATGGTAAAATGGATTTAAAGTTACATGAAGTCAAGCATTTTATTTAATCCTAGTACTCAAGTCATAAACAGACAGCTATGTGAGTTTGATGCCAGCCTGGTTTACTCATGTAATTCTAGTACAGGACAGCTACAAAGTGAGACCTTGTCTCCAAACAAAAGATGAAAACCAAATATATGGACCAGAACCAGGAGACTTCAGTTCTAGGGTATGAACATTTCTATAAACATGAAAGGCTGACATCGGCTCTTGTTATTTCAGCTGAACTTACGATAGGCACGGAGTGAGGTGTGTTTTATCCCTTTTCCTTATGGGATTTGTTAGCCTTGTGTGTCTATGACCTCTGCAAGAAGCAGACTACAGGCAAAATACAGGTTGGACAAACAAAAGCCAGGGCTAAATAGACTAGACCTGGATTACTGCCTTTACTGCCTTGGAACAACTTGACTAAAAGGTCTGTCTGGGTTACCAGGAGATGATTACTTAAGGAGTGGGTCAAGTATTTGCTGTAGGCAGGTAGTATATATGTGGAGGTTTGGTAATCCCCAGCATACTCTCCTCCTTTATAGCTGGGTAGACTCTGTGACAAGTGTACAAGTGGGAAAAGGAAGTAGGAGCAGGGGAGACTGAGGGAAAGAGGAAGGTGGCTGCTAGACTATGACTCAGAAAGCAGGCCATGGCAAAAGGGATATCCAAATGGTCGCCCCCCCCCCACCTCCAACTAATTACTACCTGTGTCAGCCTTTCATGTTTATAGAAATGTTCATACCCTAGAACATACCGTGTTTGTCTTTTTGGGTCTGGGTTGTCTAGGTGTGGTATGGTTGAGCAGCTCCATGAGGAAGTCATGTACATTTAGAACAACTTTTGCTAAGCAAGTAGAGAGAAAAGGCTGTGTCTAGATACATGTTTGTGACTGAGCTGCCATCTACAACAGACAAATCAGAGGCCATAGGAAGCTGCCAGCCAGATGCAGAGGAATGAATAAGATGAGGACTTTGTCCATGAGTTATCCACAGACTGTGCTGGAAGAAATTGCCAACTCCTAATTATATAGCATGATGACAAGAGTGAAAGACTCAATCCAGCTTCAGGGGGGTTTAATGTCTTTGTGGAACAGGCATGAAAGTCATAATACAAGATATGCCCTCTTAATAGAATCTTAAAGGGTGGAGTAGTCAGGAGGACTGCTCAGTCCCACCCTAACTTAACCCCTGCAGATCAACCCTTGAGGATAACACAGATCTCTTCAGTGGATGAGAGACTAAAGAGCAGAGCTGTTTTCCTCTCCCTGATTCCAGAATTGGGGACCTAAGAGGGACTGGAGAATAATTTCACAGGTTACCTGGCCATGGCCTTGACAGCTACTTTTAGAAAAGCTAGGATTTGAAGATGATTGTATCTGCCATCACAAACATGTTCTCAGAGGTAGGAGCCTACTGCAGTGGTTCTGTGACCCTTTGTGCCTACAGACTGTGCTGCTCATCTAGACCAGATAGTTGTAGTTCGACTTTTAGTGCTTAAGGGGGTTAGCTAAATACTACAGGATCAGCAGGCTGTGGTAGCCCATTGTTAGAAACTGGCTTGTGCATGCTGCCTGCTAGAGGATCAGCCAGTGTCACACAGTGTCATCTCACCAGCTAGACTTCCCATTTAAGAACTGGAAAGTTTTGGGTAGACAAGGCTCGGAGAGGGTAAAACGGGCCCGAGTCTCATGCAAGAAGTTTCTCTTGTACATTGCTCTTCCTACAGTCTTAAGTGCATGAATGCTCCTTACTAAATGACTGAGTAAATGGTTTGTTTCAGAATTTACCCAGTGTCTGCATTCCTATGTGTAGAAATCTGTATCTTGCCCCAAAGATAGTACATTTACTAACAATTATATGAATTCACTCTCTGTCTCCCACACATTATTGTAGGAGTGGAGCTTACATCTGTGAGGAAAACCAAGGAAGAGTGAGGAAGATAATACATACACAGAGTGAACCATATGTGTGTTTAAAGGAAGTGCTGTGATAGAATAACAGAGGTAGGGGTACTGGGTTCTGGCACATTGAGCATGATTTTTTCCCCCTAGGGTGGTCTGGGGGACCTTTGAACAGATACTTGAAAGTTACAAAGGATGAAGTTGGAATCTAAATCTGTTATAAGAAGGGCTAGAGAAAGGAAGAGGAGTCTGGGACCATGAAGATCACCAGGCAGCTTAACTAAGAATTCCAGACTGAGCTTGAAGACAGTTACAGTTTAAAGATGGCAAAGGCTGGAAAAGTGTGTGTCTTTGGGGCAATCATTCAGTAGCCTGACTTCTCAAAATGACAGTTTCAATAACATGACTAGAAAAGTGGAAAGTTTAAGTTCCTTTCCTCTCAGATCTGAGGGTAGTGTTTAGATGTTGTATTTCAGTAGTCTTGGGGTTAGAGGCATTGAGTCAGCAGGTGTCTCTTTTAGCTGTAGTGTAGTGTGGTCCTTGAAGAAAATGATGAGTAATTGGCAAACAACAGTCCCTACCCTAATCCACCAAAGGCCTGGTTTGTCTTCAAATCATCACAAGGCAGAAAAATCAAGCACTCATAATATAGCTGCTACAGAATGGAGACAGGATGCCATATAACCTACCATCTGACTTCTCATCTAGCCACAGGTCCCCTGACTGTGGCAAATGTGTTGATGCTCTATCTCCAAAGCACAGGCTCAGATTACTGTTTCTTGAACTTCATACCTGACATCCCTATTGCTAGGCAAAGGCCACCACTGGACAGATTGTGCTGTAACTGACAGTGAAAACTCAGGAGCCCAGCATGGTGCAGTTCCTGATCCTGGCTGGTGTCTTGGTAGATGTCCATATACACAATGGATGCACACTTGTGCACTTGCTACAAATATAGATATTTGCAGTGAATATCTGAGATGGTGAATATACCTGGCATTTCCAGGTCTTAGGTTTGTGGTGAGAGTATTGTTTGTGTTAAGAGGCAAAACTCATATTTCCTATACATAAGAAAATATTCAGCTGTGCAAGGTGGCACATGTCCTTATCCTAGCCCTTGAGAAACAAAGGACATCAGAACTATGTGAGTTTGAGTTCAGCTTGGTCAACTCAGTGGATTTCCAGACACAATGAGACCATTTCTCAAAAAGTTTGAGTTCAGCTTGGTCAACTCAGTGGATTTCCAGACACAATGAGACCATTTCTCAAAAACTTAACAAATGAAAATATACAAAACATCTTATACTTACCCTTTTACACCCCCAAAGTAGCCAACAACAACAACAACAAAAAAGTAGGCTAATGGATTGGATCACCTTTAAACCACCCCTAGTTCATATATGCTGTATGAATTTGGAGAGAGTTTCTCTCAAGCTTTGGGGCTCAGTCATATCCAGACCACATACTATCTGGTACATTATTATGACTGAGTCCCCTGCTGGACCTCAGCTCTGGTGGGAAGAATGCTGCCTAACAGCTTTGCTAGGTCCCTCTGCAGGATCATGGGACTATCCCAATTTCTCTCCATTCTCTTTCTCGGCACCTTTAATATTTGCTCTGTAATGACCTGAAATTCTCCAGAAACCCACAGTGGTGCACTGACCAAAGGCTGAACAGGTCCTGTCAGGAAGGTGAAGCCAGAACTGATACAATTGGAGCTCAACCAATGTGTCCTCTGCTGAGGGCAGAACTTGGGGCTAGTATAGTACTATATTTAGAGGAAGAACAAGCAGAAGTAAAATAACAGTTTCTAATGCTTAGTACATATGAAATAAAAAGAAATTGTTTTTTGAGAATGAGATGGCTATTAAAATCATAAACACTTAAATATATGGTTATAAGTTTCAATGCATGCTGGGAAGGGAAACATTAGCAGGAAGGAGGACAGTGAAGTGGGTGGAGGGTGATTCTGTTGTGGCCCAGAAAAGCTTCAGATACTTGTCTTATAAATTAGGACATAGGATGAGCACAGAAAGGGACATAGAATTCAGGGAAAGAACACAAAACAAGCCAGCAGGATTCTTCAGGTTAGGTGACTGGTTGGGGGAAGACATAGCAGGTCATATACAGCCTTGAAGTTCATGGCCACAGGTGCTAGTGGGATGATACTGACCCACGACAAAAAGCAAGGACACACCATTGTTAGAAAATGGAAAGCCTAACTTAACCTAAAGGTAAGTGCTTTGGCCTCTGTCTTAGGGTTTCTATTGTTGGAAAGACCATGAACATGGCACCTCTTATAAAGGAGAGCACTGAATTGGGGCTGGTTTACAGGTTCAGAGCTTTAGTCCTTTATTTATCGTCATGGTGCAGGCATGTGTTTTGAGCACCTGGAACCTCAAAGCCTATACCTAGTGACATACTTCCTCCTACAAATGCACATCTACTCCAACAAGGCCACACCTCCTAACAGTGTCACTCTCTGGTGACCAAACATTGGAATCTATGCATCTATGGGGGCCATTCTCATTTAAACCACCGCAGTCTCAGATATTCACAAGACTTGTCACCAAGGGGCAATGGTCATCACTGGACATCTGATGCCAAGGGTTGATGGCTATGACCAAGCAGGATGGAAAATAAGAAATGCTTCAGTACTGGGGTTCCCCAAGGGAACTGTGCCTTGTTCTTGGTTTCCTTCCTGGCCCTGGCCTTTCAGGCTCTCTGGTGAAGTAGTCATGGTAGGGGCTAGGTGGGAAATGGACAGCAGGCATTTGGCACGTTGGGGCCTATCTGGACGTTGGAGCTGTGCAGCAGAGATCGAGCTGGAAAAGCAGACATTTGTCATTCTGTCTCCACCTATACCCCGGCATGGATATCAGGTGTGGGCCTTGAGAACCTGCATGGGGCACCACGTTGCTGGCATGCACAGCATTATCAGGATGCCTTGTGGATAAAAGTGAAGTCTAGGGCCTTCTTTCCCTGAGAAACTTTAGGAGTCTTACAGAGGCAGTATGTAGGACTGTGGCTCTCCAGAGCAGGAAGGAATTGAGCCTTTGTCTTGAGCTGCCCCTGTTCTAGAGGGTACAGAGGTGACCTATATGACTGGACATGCAGGGCTGCTTCTCAGAAGGTAGGAGATTCTGTCCAGGTTGCCAAGACTACTAAGAGAGGGGAGACAGGCTCTTTATCTGTCCCGACAAATGGGGAACTTGCATAAAACAAACTAGGTGATAATGGTGTGACTGGAACAATATATGAGGCCATTGGCAATGGGTCCAAGATCTAACACTAATGCACAAGCTGACTTAGTGGAGCCCATTCTATATGGAGAGATACCTTGCTCAGCCTACATACAGAGGTGTTGGGGAGGGGAGGTGCCTTGGTCCTGCCTCAATGAGATTATGGGACAGATTTAGTAGACTTCCTAGGGGAGGCCTTACCCTCTCAGAGGAGCAGATGGGAGGTGGGGGAAGTGGAAGGAATGGGAGGAAGGAGGGAGGGGGAACTGGGATGGAATGTAAAAAATAAATTAGTTTTAAATAAGAAAAAAAGTGAGCAGAAAAAAACAAAACAGGCTTTCTATATCTGGGCCTCAGTCTAGGCATCTTGACTCCAGCCTTTTCCCTTCTCTGTGGCCATTCCAGGGGGTCCTGCAGCTCCTCTCAGGACAACCCCCACCCCCCCACTGTGTTAGCTTCCTCCCAGACCCTGGATAAGGCACAACCCACATGCAAATACCTATTTTCACAGAGAGAACCTTTATTAAGTGGGGAAGAAAAAGTGTAAGGTGCTGCTTTCAGAGTCAGGCATAAAAACAACAGCAAATTACCTTTCAGGTGTAATTTTTTTTTTTTTAAAAGATTTATTATGTATACAGTGCTCTGTCTGTATGTCTGCCCACACTCCAGAAGAGGGCACCAGATCTCATTACAGATGGTTGTGAGTCACCATATGGTTGCTGAGAATTAAACTCAGGGCCTCTGGAAGAGCAGTCAGTGCTTTTAACTTCTGAGCCACCTCACCAGTCCTCAGGTGTAATTAAAAAAAAAAAAAAAAAAAAAAAAGATTTTATTTATTTATTATGTATACAGTGTTTTGCCTGCATGTGTCCCTGCAGGCCAGAAAAGGGCACCGGATCACATTACAGGTGGTTGTGAGCCACCAAGTGGTTACTGGAAATTGAGTTCAGGACCTCTAGAAGAACAGTCAGTGCTCTTAACCAATGAACCATCTCTCCAGCCCTTCCGGTATAATTTTTAAAAAGAAGAAGAAGAAAAAGAAAAAGAAAAAAAAAAGGGAATTCTGTGTTAGAATGGGCTAGGGTGTGTTGGAGTGTTTGAATTGAACATGTTAATTAGGTGAACCAAAGGGGGCTTTTGACTGCTGGACTTTAGATAGCTGGACCTCAGCAGTCAGTCTCAGGAGAGGAAGTAGCCAAATAAGAGACTAGTTCTTGGTGGATAGATTTAGGAGTTTAAATCTGTGACTTTTAGCAAGGCACAGGGAACTGGGGAGAAGGGCAAGGGCTGCCAAAGCCACCTGCTCAATGGAGCTAGTCTTCCTTCACTCCCTGTATACCCAGACCCACATTAGGGTCATGTTCACACCCTTGACTCAGAGTGCCAGCCTTTATCCTGTCCAAAGAATTAGGCCATGGGAAGATAGAGGGAACTGTGTAAAGGAAAAAGTATTCATTTAATCATAGAGTCTTTGAAGGCACCTGGTTTGTAAGTATAAAAAGGCAGTGAAATAACAAGGAATGGAGACATGGAAAACAGGCATACAAGAAAGGATGGAGAGTGAACATCATCAGATCATGTGATACAGCAGTCAGGCCTTGACTTCATCCTTTCAATAGGCACATAGAGATCTCAGCCTAGTAGCATCTTGTGCTTGATCTAAACACATCAGTCAGAGCTATGAGCAAGATTATGTGCCCCCTTGCCATTCTGTTGGCTCAATCCCAAGTTCAACCAAAGAAGTTCCCTCCCTGAGTGAGGGTCTGAGATGGGCTGAAGGAAGACCCCAGCCTCAAATAGTATTCAAATACAGAAATTTACTCTTCAGGAAAAGCCAGCATGCAAGAGTTGCTCATCCACAGAAATGTTGATAACAACCCTGGGAAGCATGCAGGCTTTCTTAAAGGGGGCTTGGGGGAATTCTAAGTATCTCTGTTCTAATTGGGCAGTCAGGCAGTTACATGGGGTGCATGTTGATTTTACTGGGCTAGTGAAGTTCCACCCATCAAGGGCATTTTTAGTCATGTATGGTCAGTAACAGCCCTGCCTTGCAACCTTTGGGTTTCTCTAAGGCCAGATTTGAAACTGCTTGGCTGATTGGTCATACTTGGCTGGGGGACTTTGGTTTAGGTCATCATTTACAATGGGATAATTCCTTGTCTAAAATGGAGACACACTCTGGGCCCTTCACCTGGAGTCTGAACATATTAGACCAGCAGTAGAATAATACAGAAGTCAGCTAGAAAACAAACCTTTGAACCCCTGCTCATTGCTGTCAGCAAAAGAATTGAGAAGGCAGGAAAGCAATGTAGCCCTTTCCTTCCCATATAGTCACACAACCATACAGCTTCCAGAGCCAGGCCTAGAAAGAAAAAAGGCTAAGATAATTCCCCCATCTCTGCTTCAGCAGGTTTGACTTTCCTAAAAGAAGAAAGGGATGATGATATCAGGAACATCAAGGCTAGTCTTGCCTGCACATATCATCATAATTCCAAACCCCAGCCCATTTCTTGAGTCAATGTTTCTAGGTCTATAATACACTCTATCTCAATCCATTCCCACAGCTCAACGTCAACTCTCAGAAGCCCTTATCTCCATTGACCCTCACAACCCCCATCATAGGCATCTTGGCTCCACCAGAAGCTTGCCCCTTGGAGACTAAGGACTCCCATATTGTCATCTCTCACTATATTAAGGGACATGTCTGAGTCTTACAATTAAATCCTATCTGGTGTCTTAAAATTCCCTCATGTCCCTACACACTTGGCCCCTAAGTACACACAGAGCCTGGCAAGGTATTGGAGTAGGCAAAAAGGGACATGAAGATGATGAACTTGGTGCCATGCTTAAAGACCAAAGACAGGTAGTAGCACTCTTCCACATTGTATAGCAACAGTAGAGGAATAACCAATGAACTTGGAAGCCAGCAGCTATTCTTATAGGCTGCAAGGAACATGAAATGCCTCAGCCAAGGTTGGTCATCAGAAACCCTTGGGACTTGGAGAAAACTTCTAGGTCCAGTTAACTTTGGGGTGCTGATAGCCAGGAGTGCACTGCTGGTGCCTGTGAGATACTGAATTCTTTCTCTCTCTTTTTTGAGATAAATTCTCATGTATCCCAGACTGGCCTTAATCACACTGTGAAGTCAAGAATGACACTGAACTTCTGATTTTCCTGTTGTTATTCCTCAAGTGTTGAGATTAGAGGTGAATGCTATAGCACTTGACCGATAAGGTGCCCTGAATCAAACTCAGGGCTTCATGAAGCATACTAGGCAAACAGGCTTAATAACTGAGCCACATCCCAACTCTTAAATATTGGAAAAGTTCTGTTTAGATATGTGTGCATGCACACCCCTGCCTGGTTACACAACCAACAACTATACACATGGCTTGGAGAGATGGCTCAGTGATGGACAGTGAATACTGCTCTTGTAGAACACACAGGTTTGATTCCCCACATTCACACCAAGCAGCTCACAATTACCTGTATATCAAGCTCCAGGAGTTCTGATGCCCTCATCTGGCATCTGTGGGCACATGCACTCACAGGCATACCCACCCACCCACATATACATATATAAAAATGATCTTTAAAGTCTTAGCATGACATGGTAGCACATACCCTTGAGGAGCAGGCAGGTGGGTCTCAGTGAGCTGGAAGTCATCCTATTCTACACAGCAAGTCCCAGGACAGTCAGACCCTGTCTCGATAAAAATAAAAGCCACGAAGTAAGAATTTTTAAATCTAAAAAAAAAAAAAAAGTATACAAAATTACATGTAAGTTAAGTCTAGATTTGAAAAAGATAGTTACCTTAGTACATTATCTTTTTTTTTTCCTTCTTTCAGTACTACAGATACAACACAGGAATCATACATACTAGACAAGCTGCCAGTCCTCTACCAAGCTCTACCATGGTACTTTCTTGGTGTTCCTCATGGACCTTTTTTTTTTTTAAATCACATAATTCTGTATCCTATCCACTACTTATCTACATGAAAACCAACTTTGAGGCTCAGTCCCAGCTAAAGACATGGAAATTCAAGGAAAAAGATAATAGGAATGAGGTAATTTCCAGCAAGAGAAAAGAGATGTAACAGCTGGCCCTTTTTGGGCCTCTGGCTTTTTACTATATAGCCAAAGAAATATTCATCCTGAGACAGGATGAATAGACCCATGAAGATCCAACTGGGCAGAAAGTTCCCCATGTTCCCCGTATTCCAACCTTGTTCCTGATGTGGTTCTCAAGCCTTGTATCGCTGTAACACTTTAACACAGTTCCCCATATTGTAGTGACCCATAACCATAAAATTATTATTACTACTTCCTAATTTTAATTGTCCTACTTTTATAAATTATAATATAAATATCTTATACCCATGATATCTGAGATGTGACCTCTATGAAAGGATCATTCATAACCACCCCCAAAACTTAATTTCAAGGGTAAGACCTGCCAAATATGGCAGTTCAGCTTCTGCCTCTAGATCCATGCCCTGTTTGAATGGAGTTCTTGTCAACACTTCCTTGATTGATGAACAATGATATGAAGTGTAAGCCAAATAAACCCTTTCCTCCCCAGGTTGCTCTTAGTCATGGTGTTTCCTCACAGTAGTAGTAACCCTAAGTAAGACAGTGACCTTGAAGTTGAAGTAGGAAATAGCCAGGATTGAGATCTACAGAGAGATAATTCTGTTCCATGGTGCTTTATTGGTGGCTGTGGACAAAAGACCAACACACACACACACAAACACACAAACACACACACACACACACCATTTTTCTGGTATGTACCACTAATATATATATATATTAATATATCCATATATATATATATATGGAAAATTAGAACCAGAAGAAGCTGACTCTCCGGAATTCTAAATAGTAACTGTTTCAGGACCATAGACAGCTCAGATGATAGACAGTGTATGTGGGTTGTATACACAGTTGTATATATAACTTCCAACACAATCTCTTTGACTTTATGATCTTTGATTTCTTTAGCATGGATGTTAATTATTTTTAAAATTCTTTTTTTTTTCAGACTATTTAGTGGTCCTTACTATAAGATTTGTATTTTTAACTTTAATTTTGTTCTTTTCTTATTTTAATTGAAGTAGCATAACATCATTTTCAGCTCTCTCATATACCATCCCTTAAGCCCATTTCATAACCTTCCACACTCATGCTGATAGCATTTTTTGTTATACTTTTTAATGCTTATATCTGTGAACCTGTTTTATTGTTTGTGTGTATATGATTGCAAGCTGACTACTCTTCTATCTTGGACAAGCAATTAGGACTTCATCCCTGCCTGGTGGTAATTTTCCTTCTGGCAGTCAGTAGTTGTCTGTAGCTATCTATGTGTGTTGGTGGTGAGAAAAGATGAAAAATTTCCTCTAACATTAAAATGTCAGTTTATGCATCAATTTGCTGGAAAAGACTCATAGCAGGTTTTCTCATATTTTCACAGTTACATTATCTCTGCCCCCTCCTTAGGCCATGTTCCTTGAGCTATAGCAGCATGAGCATTGATGTAAATATATGTTTTGGGGCTGGGTTTCACATGCTGTCTTGAAGTCTGTACTTTATTCAATTGTAGATTTTTGTGATGGTCTTCTTTTCCTGTGTAGAGAGGCTTCTTCAGTGAGGAATTATAGCTACACCTCTATGTGTGTATCATAAGATACAGAATTTAGTAAGGAATTATGTAGACAAGTGTAGGCAATAGAGTCTATCCAAAGGCTCACAGTTTCACTAGCCCTGAGAAACAACTGGCTAGTATTCCAGTATCAACATTTTCTCCCTTTATTGAATAGGCCGTAAGTCCAATTAGACATTTTTTTGCCTCTGACAGATGTTTACCTCCCAGCTGACATTAATACAAATACATATCTTTAAATGATGATAATTGTCCTGGCTTATAGGTATTGCAGCTGGGTATGCCTATTTAGAGCTTCCTTCATTAGCAGCACAGTATATTTCTGGAAGCATGGTAGCACAAATTTGAGAGAGAGGCTTTCAGGTCTGGTCCAACTCAAAAGATCTGAGCCCTGATTCCTAGCATGTAAGTGTGGTGTCTTTAGCAATAGGGTCACACCTTCAAATCCCAAGAGGCTAATAAAGCTACATCTAAAGTCTGTATTATTTTCAGAGCTCAGAGTCATTTGGGATACCAAGCTTCAAAAAGATTCTTATATATGGTAGTGAGTTACTTTTTAAGACCATGGTTCTTATGGGAAGCATTTTCAGCATAAGTGGGTTAATTTCCACATACACACATATATATGTATATACATATGCACATAATTTTATAAGTATTTTATAACTTTAGCTAACTATAAAGTATAATGAGTTTTGAATGCCTTATCAGAACTTGGTATTATCTTTCATCCATATTTCTTTATTGACCTATCTCCCAACTGGGTCATAACTTCTATTAGTTCCTTTGTTTCTTTGTTAATTTTCTGTCCGGTGGACTTGTCTAGTGTTGAGAGTGGGGTGTTGAAATCGCCTACTATAAGTATGTGAGGTTTTATGTGAGATTTGAGTTTTAGTAATGTTTCTTTTATGAATGTGGGTGCCTTTGTATTTGGGGTGTCGATGTTCAGAATAGACACTTTGTGCAGATGGATTTCTCCTGTGATGAATACAAAATGACCTTCTTCATCTCTTTTGTTTGGTTTTAGTTACAGTCTAATTTGTCAGATATAGGATTGCTACCCCAGCTTGTTTCTTTGGTCCATTTGATTGGAAACTCTTTTCCCAACCATTAACTCTGAGGTAACATCTGCTTTTGAGGTTGAGGTGTGCTTCTTGTATGCAGCAGAAGGATGGATTCTGTCTTCACATCCATTCTCTTAGCCTGTGTCTTTTGATAGGCAAGTTAAGACCATTAACATTGAAGGATATTAATGACCATTGACTGTTAATTTTTGTTTGCTTTTGATTTGTTGTTGTTGGTGGTATTGTGTGTGGATTTACCCCCATTTTTCTTTTGGCTGTTGGTAAAGTAGGATTATCTATTTCCTATGTTTTTTGGGTGTAATTTTAACTTCCTTGGATTGGAGTTTTCCTTCCAGAACTTTCTATAGGGCTGGATTATTTGATATGTATTGTTTAAATCTAGTTTTGTAATTGAATATGTTGGTTTTTACATCTATAGTGATTGGAGAGCTTTGCTGGGTTTAGTAGTCTGGGCTGGCATCTGTGGTCTCTTAGTGTTGGTAGAATATCTATCCAGGACCTTCTAGCCTTCAGAATTTCCATGGAGAAGTCAGGTGTAATTCTGATAGGTTTGCCTTTATATGTTACTTGGCCTTTTTCCTTTGCTGCTCTTAATATTCTTTCTTTATTCTGTATGTTTGGTGTTTTGTTTATTATGTGGTGTGGGGACTTTCTTTTGTGGTCCAGTCTATTTGGTGTTCTGTAAGCTTCTTGTACTTTTATTGGCATGTCTTTCTTTAGGTTGGGAATGTTTTCTTCTATGATTTCTTGAATATATTTTCTGCATTTTTCAGTTGTGTTTCTTAACTTTCTTTCATATTTAAATCAGTTTGGGATTTTCTATGCACATATATTCAATACTATCATTTATTTAGAAACACAAGGGTGGATTTAACAAAATAACATATGGAGACCGATTGTAAACTATCATTCCATAGCTATTAATCAATGCCTGTATTTTACATATAATGATTTTTGAAGTTTAAACTGAAGCTTTCTGTGTCTGCATGCACAATACATCCAAACCAGTATCAACATGTGATGGCGTTTATTTTTGCCATTGAAGTAATCAGCAGAAGTCCCCATCCCTTACCTAACATGTCTCTGGGTTATGATAGGTACAGGGTTAAGCAGAATTATGCAAAGACATTGAAAGCTTCCTCCAAGTGACTCACAGGATTGAATCAGGTTATCCATAATTATACTTGCAGAAAACACTCAAAACCTATAGCAGTAGTTACAAGAATAGCACTGGAAATTTCTACCCACATGTGTTGTTAGGGCTTATATGGACAAAGCCCTTAGGCCAATGAACCTTTTTATGAGGTTTTCTGGTTTTACTCCAAGAAGAACAATTCCCAGGATCCAGAGGAAGTTACCTGGTCTTTTGGCAGGTTGACCTTTCAGGTTAAGGTTAGGTCCCCACCCCTTAAGTTGCATCCTGGGTCAAATCCTTGATTTTATGGTGGGTACTGGTTTACATTTGGATCTAAATACCATTAGCTTAATGATATCTAAATGTGAATCAACATTTAGTTCTTATATTAATGATGTAAGATCCAATAGTAATTAACAGGAAGCAGAAGAGTCAAAGGTGTCTGATGGACATGGACAATATCTGTTTTGCACAGAGCAGTCGAAGTGACCTATCATATTATAGAATCATTTTAATTAATGACTATATCTCTTGATAAATTTGAGCCTATTTTTGTATGTCGATTAGCATTATAGGAATTTTTGTATGTCGATTAGCATTATAGGAGTTTCCTTTTGACTTAGACTTTTTTTTTTTTTTTCCAACTGATATAGGGACAGGCACAATATTATCCTTTGTAGCTGCTTCCAGCTGAACTGGGGTTGTCAGGGCCTGGGAAGGCTGAAAGGCGAGACAAAGGCTGGGCAATGGGACATTTATTAGAATCATCAGATTAGCCACTCCAGGTGAAGGGACAGGGAGCATACATATTGGCTGGACTGGTTCATATCAGCTTTTAGCTAAGTCCAGAGTTCAGTAACATGCAGTTTGTAGGTGGTCCCTGGATGACAATTGTCAGTTTGGGGGAAATTTGTTAAGATATAGACTAGGGACATAAGTTAAAGTTTAAGAGCTCAAATCTTGTGGTGATACATGCCTTTAACCCCAGCATTTGGGAGGCAGAGGTAGGCAGATCTCTGTGAGTTCAAGACCAGCCTGGTATATAAGAGCTAGTTCCAGGCAGGCTCCAAAGCTACACTCCAGAGAAACCCTGTCTGGAAAAACCATACAAGAAATAATTAAAGTTTAGGAGCTCAAGAAGAATCTTAGATTTGGAACACTTATTTTTTGATTTGTAGACAAGTGGATCCAAGCCTTATGATTTTGATTTCTTGAAGCTTGTATGAAATTTAGTTCTTCATTGGAGATAAAAGTTTTTGATGTATTAGCATTACCAATGTACTGAATTCTATATTGTAGACAATGCAAGTTAATTGGTTTGTACAAAACAGCTGAAATTGCCGTAGGTGGTAGTGCATGCCTTTAATCCCAGCATTTGGAAGGGAGAGGCAGGTGGATATCTGTTTGAGGTCAGCCTGGTCTACAGAGTTAGTTCCAAGACAGGCTCCAAGCTACACAGAAAAACCCTGACTCAAAAAAAACAAACAAACAAGCACACAAACAACCCAAAACAAACAAATAAATAAAACACCTGAAGTGGACTCATTCCTTTGAATCCTGGCAAAAGGTATAACTTTGGTTTTAAAAGTATTAACATTTTTTCCTCTGTCTTGAGAGGCAGCTATAGATTGGACAGAGATGTCTTTAGTCATATATAATTAGAGGACAATCAAAGGAAACTCAGAATCTTGAGCTTGTGACTGACCAATAAGTAGTCAGCATTGTTAGAGATAGATTAATGGCTTGTCAGCAGTCCAGTGGTTAATGTTAAAACTCTGGAATTTTGAAAACTTAGTGTAACAAAAACCAAAAGCATAGAAGGGAAAAGAAATCTGAAACATTATATATATATACATATATATATGTATATATATATATCTATATCTATATCTATATCTATATATCCATCTTTATAACTTTCCAAATTCCATCCATCCAAGTATCCCAAAATACCTGTTTAGATCCTCACAACACAGGCCATGATGTCCTCTATAATTTGCATTTATTCTTATCACAATTTAAGTTTTCATAGCCTCAGACCTCTATAACTTTCATTTACACACCATAAAGTCTTGTATTTATACACCTAAGCAAGTTCCTTACCACAATTTAAGGTTCACATCCTCAGACCTCTATAACTTGCATTTATACACCTTAAAACACCTTCAACTGTACAGCATCTTTTTAGATCCTCACAGCTTAAGGTTTACACTTTGCATCTATTTTCTCTCTAATCATTTACCAGGAGACAGAGGTGGTTAATTACTCAAGGCAGTCACTGTAGAGTGTATTCCTTTAAATGAAGGAATAGTAAAAAGTTGCAGTGAACTCTTGTTTTATGAGCTTATTTCCTTCTTTGGAGTCTAATATTAAGATAAACTCCATGTAGACCTAGTAGTAACTCATAGAAAATGAGGTTTGTGGCCTGAATTTTACACGGGAAAGAACTGAGAAGGAAGCTGGAGCTCTGGGGAAAGAAATGGGTGCTTCTAATTGTTAAAGCTCCTTATTTATCAAGATTGTATTATAATAAAACCTCTTATGAACTTAAGGTGTTTTACAGCCTTAAAATACTAATTATTTCTATACTTTGATCAGCCTAGACACTGTAGGGGTGGGGGATGCCTTGGGTCTACCTCAACTAGATGATGGGACAGACTTAGCAGGGAGGGGGGGTAGGCGGAGTGGGAGAAGAGGAGGAAGGGGGAACTGGGATTGGAATGTAAAAAATAATTAAAAATAATAAATATTTCTAAAAGCTGTTTCTTAAAATATATCCAGTATTTTTTGTAATTTTGAAATTTACTCAAAGATTTAAGATCTCTCAAAAATAAGGTACCCATTTTTACTTCAAGAGGGAAAACAACCATAATCTACACAAGGTAAACCAAGCTCTAATAGTGTAGATTATTTAATATTTTATATCTATGATTTATTTATAAACTTTGTTTTCATTTTCAGGACAAGATAAAGATTGTCACATAAAAAACCATTCTAATCCAAAATTATCTTGGATACCTATTGTCTCTTCTGGATACGCCCACTCCATATGGTCACCTTTAATTAAGATGGTGGTGGAGTCACATGGCATTCATCTTCTTCAACCCTAGCAAAAATGGCAACCAGTCATGTGTTGCTTATATGCCAGAATGGCACATGTTCTCCTTAAGATTACCTATGTGTAGATTTTTAAATTATCAACAATATGTTAACAGTTTTAAATTCTTTTTTTATAGGTTTTTACAGATTTTTAAGCAAATCCAATAAAACAAACTTATACATCTTGAGATATGGAAGTTTTACATAAACCAAGTCTAACATTGTGTCTGCTGTGTTTTGTTCTCTGTGAAAGGAGGGTAGTCTGTCATGGGTCACCGAAGGAAGGTTTAAACATGTTTGACTCTAAAGAAAAGAGCCAGACCCCAACTCTAGAGACAGCTGTTCAATAAAATAGAGTATCAAAAAATATCCAAACGTCTGTTAACCTGATTCCAGTGGTCAGAAACCTCAGAGGTATAATCTGAGGTCTGGCTATAGGGCAGCCAAGTGGTAACTGCTGATATTTACCTATTTTGTCTTGTGCCGCACTTAAAAAACATTTATGGAAAATTAGAACACACACAAATTTCTCTCTCTCTCTTTTTTGTCTGTATTTATTACATTTTTTTTCCATTTATTTTATATACCAACCACAGTTCCCCCTCCCTCCTCTCTTCTCATTCCCATCCCCACCTTCCATCCACTCCTCCATCCATTCCTCCTCCTTTCAGAAAGGGACAGGACTCCCATGGGAGCCAACAAAGCACAGTATATAAAGTTCATGCAGGAACAAACTCCCCCAGCCCCCTCTCCCACATCAAGGCTGGGTGCTGCATTCCTGCATAAAGAATTGGTTCCAAAAGGCAGCTAATGAGCCAGGGACAGGTCCTGATCCTGTTGCTAGGGGCCCCACAAGCAAACCAAGCTATACAACCATCACCTACATGCAGAGGGCCCTGGTCAGTCCTATGCAGGCTCCCTGGCTATCAGTTCAGAGTCCATGAGCTCCCATAAGCTGGTCAGCTGTCTCTGTGGGTTCTCCCATCATGATTTTGAATGCAATCCATGCCATACAGTAACATACATTACATCTGTTTTTGTTTTGTTTTGTTTTTCCAGACAGTGTCTCTCTGTATTGATTTGGAGCCTATCCTGGAACTGTACACCAGGCTGACCTTGAACTCAGAGATCTGCCTGCCTCTGCCTCCAGAGTGTTGGGATTAAAGGCACGTGCCACCAATGCCTGGGTAACTTACATCTTTTATATACAGCCAGTACTTTTCATAAAGAATTGGCCAGAAAAACATATAGCATATCTCAGAAGCTAACAACAGCCAGTGTGACTCCAGTGTAGGGTTACTGAACTCCCTGAAAGTGCTTACAGGGGTACCAAGCTGAGGTTCCTTGTGACCACCCACAGCCCTGGATCCATCCTTTGTGGACTGACAAGGATCTCGAGGTTAAGGAAGACGCAATAGGGTTGCATGGGGACACTAAATATGCAGCTTCCTGTCTTACTAACTCGTTGCCCTAGCTGAGCAGAGTCAAAATGGAGAAACTGTCCTCAGGCTAGCAGCTTCCAACTGCAGGTGGTGAGCTTACAGCAGCTTCAACCTCTACGAAAATGGAGACACTCAAGTGGACGGGCTTGACTGACAGGAATCCTTAGTTGAACATCACCAGGAATGATAAGCTTGTTTTAGGGGTGCTGCTAGAGTGCCTGTTTATAATAGGCTCTGAAAGAAAGCTGGCTAGACTGAACACTCTTGCCCCAGCAAACAGGATAGGCATTAGCCTGCCCCAGTTTTCATCCTCCTCTGCCATGAAGAGTGATGTCTGTTTGGGCCTCCCCAAAGCCTTGTCTCTCCTGAGTTCCCCCAAGTATTCCTCAAGGTCCTGTATTGTCTCTTTATTTTCCCTTTCTTCCAATAGGCCCAGTGGGAGTCAGAAACAGCTGGACTAGGAGATAATTGCTTGTGTACTATTGAATAGCCAGTAGAGACTTGACCTTAGGTAGAACATGCTAGTAGAGGGAGTGACTAGGCTCTGGAGATGGTAGACAAAATAGAGGCATTGGACTTCCAGATGAGAGATGCTGGAAAGCAGGGGGTACCTGCCCTGACCTGATTTTTGGAAATGAGTGGTATTTGGTGGTCACCAACAAAGAGACTTGGTCCTGTGCATGGGAGAGAGGAGTCCACAGTAATCCTTTTGTAATTGATGCCTTGGTCACAAACACTTAGCACCAACTCTTGAAATTGTGGGAGCTCCATGCACAATATCTCTCACTGCCCTCCTTTGTTAGCCTGAGCTCAGTTGACCAGGTCTGGTCAGAGACAGGTTCTGTGCATATGTGGAGAAGTGTTAGGAATCCCCAGCAGAGCTCTTTCCTCCTGTGGAGCTGGGTGGACTGTGTGAAATGTGGAAGTGGAAGGAAGGGGGACTGAGGGAAAGAGGGAGATGGCTGCAGAAACTGGACCCAAAAGGCAGGCTTTGTTTTAAGGGAGAGCCAAGTGGTTCCTTCCTCCCTCCCTCCAGTTACTCCCTGTCTACAGCAAATGCTTAGCCCCCTCCCTAGCCCAGACAGCCCTTTTAGCCAAGTTATTCCAAAGCTATCTAGGTCTAGTCCATTTAGCCCTGGCTTTTGTTTGCATGACCTGATGTGGGAAAATATCAAGACTGGAATTTCTCATCACAACAACCATGTTGCTCCTAAGTTATAACTCTTGTCATTTCCCATCACATTAAATACATTTCTGCACAGTACAAACCCTTGGAGCCATACCTAGCAAATCTTTTCTGACCAGGACCCATGAAGCCTGTGCAGGCTGAGGAATGTCCCTCTTGGCTCCTGGGTAGAGCAGAAGTTTAATATGCCATGCTATTTCTTTCTTTCTTCCCTCCCTTGGAATATGTGATATGCAGTTGCTGGCTGGGTCACCAAAACTGGCTCCCTGTTGTGAGGAGGTGAGTAGTCCAGCTCTGGAAAGCCGGAGTCTTTGCGACAACATAGGATCAAGGGGAGCTGTCAGGGGCAGGCCGACGAGGCTTTACCTTAACAGCAGAACAGAGCAGGATGTCCGCGATAGACTCACACACACTGACCTGCGTGGGGAGTGACCGTAGGGATCGCTCCCACGTGCACCAGGACCTCCATTTTGACTGGGAGTCACAGCTCCGGTCCCTCCCTCCGATTGCCCTGCCTTAAAGGAATGGCATCAAGCAGGCCAACTGCAGCTGCCCGCCCCCGTGACGTCTGGACGTACCGACCGCACGTTGCGGAGGGGCGGAGAGCAACGGAAACCTGTTTGTGAGCTGCAAGGTTTTGACTGTCCGTGGAGGAAGTAGCCGTAATCGCGCTACTGCGATTTCTTCAAACACTGTCGTGACAGGGCTTGGTGCCAAGGTAAGGGAGAATCTCAGCCTTAGCCCTTTCCTGACCTAGGATGTGAGAGTACACCCAGAAGTTAGGGATGGTGCTGGACATTTTGGCTGAGTTCATTCTAGAGGCTGAGACAGTGTCAGTGGGGGAGGGGAATGTAACAGGGAGGACGAAGGGGAGACCCAAAGCTGCCTCCTTTTCCAGTGCTGTGAATAAGGAAGACAGACTGAGATGCAGCTCCGTTAGTAGAGTGCTTGTCTAGCATGCAGGGAGCACTGGATTTGATCAATGGATCTAGGGCATGGTGGTACATGCCAGCACTAAGTGGTGAACGCAGTTCAAGGTCATCTTCAGGTACATCTTATCTTAAAAACAAAACAAAAAACTAGATTTTCTGGATCTGGGCCACAGTCTGGATGTCTTGACTCCAGGCCTGTCCCTTCTCTGTAGTCGTAAAAGGGGGTATTGCAGCCCCTCTCAAGACGAAGTGCTATATTCGCTTCATTCTTCCTGAAGATGTCCCTCCCAGCGGTGACTTCTTCCTGGACCCTTGGTTAGGCACAAACCATCCCCAAACACTTGTTTTCATAAAGAGATCCCTTATTAAGCAGGGAAGAAAACTTAAAAGTGGCGGCTTTCTGACTCGGGCAGAAAAACAAAACAAAACCAGCAAATGTCCTTGCAGGTGGGATTTTAAGAGTTAAAAATTGGGAGGGCTGTGTAGAATGGGCTGGGACATGATGGTACATTTGAATTGAACATGTTAATTAGGTGAACCAAAGAGGCCTTTTGACTGCTGGACATTTAGATAGCTGGCTCTCAGCACTCAGCCTCAGGAGGAGGAAGTGCCAAATAAGAGGATAGACCTTGGTGGCAGCTTCAGGAGTGTAATCTAATGGTTTTAGCTAGGCAGAGAGGAAAGGGGGCAAGGGCAAGGCTGCCAGAGCCACGTGCTCCTGTGGGCTAGTGTCCCCTCACTCCCCAGGCAGCCATTTTTCTGTCCTGTCCAAAGGTTTAGGCCACAGGAAGACACAGGGAACTGTGGAAAGAAAAGAGTTTATTTAATTAGAGAACCTATGAAGCCACCTGGTATATATCAACGTAAAAAAGGCAGTAAAATGACAAGGAATGGAGACATAGGCAACAGGCATAGAAGAAAGAGAGTGAACATCATAGATCATTTGGTGACATCGGTCAGGCCTGAAGCCTTCATTTCATCCTTGGAATAGGCAGATGGACAGATGTTTCTCAGTCAAGGAGCTTAAGCAAGAACACTCAGACTGCCCACTGTGAGTAAGAGAATGCCAATTTGCCATTCTGATCCCCTCAATCCCAAGTTCAGCTTTAGAGGCTTCTTTGCTGGATCCTGGATGTGGGAGTCCAGCAAAACCCAGACGAATGCAGAAATCAGCTAGAAAGCAAACCTCTGGACCCCTGCTCATTGCTGTCAGCAAAAGATTTGAGGATCCAGGAAGGCAGTACAGTCCTTTTCTTCCCATACAGCTCCCAAAGCCAGACCTAGAAAGAAAAAGGTCATGATGATTCCCCCTGTCTCTGCTTTAGCAGCTTTGACTTTCCTAAAAGAAGGAAGGCAGGGTGATATTAGGAAAGTCAGGGTTAGCCTTGCCTGCCCATATCATTGTAATTTCCAAACCCCAGCCCATTTCTTGAGGGATTGTTTCTTGGGACTATCATCCACTCTACCTCAGTCCATTCCTACAACTCAACATGAATTCACTTGGAATCCCTTATTTCCACTGCTCTCGCACCCCTGAACCTCCCATCTTAGGCATTCTGCCCCCACCAGCAGCATGCAACTTATAGACTATGGGCTCTCATATTGTTATCTTTCAATATACTGAGGGACATTCCTTCATCTTTTAACTAAATCCTGCCTGAAGTCACCGAAGTCCCTCATGGCCCTACTCATTTGGGTCCTGAGCATATACAGAGGCTAGCAAGGTGTTGGAATAGTCAGAGAGGAACAGGAGGATGATTAACCAGGTGTTATTCATAAAGAACAAAAGGCACATAGTCACTCTTCTACATTGCATAGGAATGCACGGGAATAAACACAAGCCTGGCAACCAGTAGCTATCCTTATCAGGGTGTAGGGAACAGGAAATACCTCAGCCCCTCAGGGACCCTTGAGACTGGGAAAATAGAACTGGTTACCTTTCAGGGTGCTGATAGCCAAGGGTGCGGTGATGATGCCTGTGAGATACTTAATTCTTTTTCTTTGAGACAAATTCTCATGTATCCCAGGCTGGCCTCAAACTCACTATGTAGCCTAGATTGACCTTGAACTTCTGATCTTCCTCTTTAAACCCATTGATGGGATTACAGCTTTAAACTATAATACTTGACTTACGAGATGCCTGGAATCACAGTCATGATTTCATGAAGTATGCTGGCAACCGATCCTAACAATGGAGTCATATCCCAAGTCCCACATACTGGGATAGATCTTTTGTTCTGTGTAGATATGTGTGCAGTCACACACTCACGCACTAAGGATTGTACACATGGCCTGGAGACATGGCTCGGTGATGAGCAGTGAGTACTGCTCTTGTGGAACTTTAGGAGCTATGAGTGAAAACTCAGTCTAACTGTGGTGGGTAGCATTGTGGTTTGAATCCTCTCAAATGAATTCACTCTTTTGTACCAGTTGACATTCCCACCAAGAGTGAGTAAGGATCCCATTTCCCATTCCCTTGCCTGCATGTGAGACCATTCATTTTATTTTCCAGTGTGTTTTTGAGACAGGGCCTCTAGCCAACTTGCAACTGACTAGATAGAGCAGGCTGGCAAAGAATCAATGGAATTCATATCCTTCTGCCTCTGGGGGTGTGGGAATGCCTTCAATCCTAGCTCCACACTAACTTTTCTTAAGATTAGCCATTCAGACTGGATCAAGCTGAGAGTCACTAAACAACTTTTTTTTTTAAACTTTCTATTTGCATGACTAAGAATGATGAGTACTTTAAAACACACACTCACACGCACGTTTTTAGTGCTTGTAAAAAAGGCTCAGTCTTCAGGAGCACTGCTTGCTCTTCCTGAAGACATAGATTGCTTCTCAACTCCCACATTACAGCTCACAGTTGTCTGTAACTCTTGTTTAGGGTAGCAGATTCTCCCTTCCATTCACTGTGGTCACATCCATACATGAAGACCAAATATACATACATGAAAAAATAAAAATAATTCTTTTTAAAATTATTTTTATTTAGAAACAATTTTATTTTACATATCAGTACCCCTTCTTTTTCTCTCTCCCATCCTCCCATGTCCCCCACCAAACTCCCAACCCACACTCCACCTACTCCCCAAAGATAGTAGGCCTTCCATGGGGGAATGCTCAAAGTCTCTCACATCATTTGGGGCAGGGACTAGGCCCTCCTCTGTGTATCTGGGCTGAGAGAGTATCCCTCCATGGGAAATGGGCTCCTAAAGTCCATTTGTGCATGAGGGATAAATACTGGTTCCACTGTCAGAGGTCCCATAAACTGCCCAGGCCTCCCAACTGGCACCCACATTCAGAGGGCTTGGTTCAGTACAACGCTGGTTCCCCAGCTTTACGACTGGGGTCCGTTGCTCTCACTAGGTCACAATATTTACACACACACACACACACACACACACACACACACAGTGTTTTGGTTTATGTGCTTCTTGTATAGTGAAATCTCTGTAATTTTTGGATTATGCCATTTCCCTAAATTGGGCCTCTTCAATTTATTTTTTGTTGTTGGGCTCAATGTTCTGTTCTTTCCACAACTTTCTTCACGCATAGGACAGACCATGTTGTCTGTCTCTGAGGCTCTGTATATGAGTTGAATCAGGTCTTGTGATGCCAACAGGAATACACATTCTTAGGATTAATTTTAATATTTATGGTTTTCCACTTTCCATGTTTACTTTTATGATGAATGTAATTTTTGGCTGATGGGAATTGTGACCATTCTGTCAGCTGCTGTTAATAACAATAGTAACATAAACTAAACATTTTGTTTTCAGTCAGAGTGTGTGGAACTTTGGTACAATGTTATTATTTTCCCGTGTGCCTTAGATGAGGCCTCGTTGAAGGCATTTACCTCATTACTTAGCGTATTCATCTTTTTGAAGCAATCCAAATGGGTTTACTATCTAACTTATTTTTGAAATTCTCATTGTTAATTTATAGGAAAAAAGTAGTAATTTTGTGTGTTTTGTAGTTTTCTTTTCATTTCTTCTTTGTTTTAAAAAACAATTTCATTTTACAGAGCAATTCTAGTTCCCTCTCCCTCCTGTCCTCCCACTCCCCCCACCATCTCCCTATCCCATCCCCCCCATCTTCTCCTCAGAGAAGGGGAGGCCTCCCATGGGGAATCACCAAAGTGTCACATCATTTGGGGCAGGATTGATGCCCTCCTCCCTTGTATCTAGGCTGAGAGAGTATCCCTCTGTAAGGAGTACAGTTTTTCCACCCGCCACCACTCTTGTCCGGCAGCAGCGCCAGCCCCAAATAATACACAGAGACTCTGTATTTGATATAATCCTGTTGGCCCGGTTACTTGTTTCTTATCGGCTAGCTCTGCCTTTAATTATTAACCCATTTCTGCTGATATATGTATTTCTCTTACCAGGGAGCCGGCGGCATACTGCTTTCTTCAGACTCTCCATCTTGACTCCTCCTTCCTACTTCCTATTTCCTCCTTGGCTCCTAGTCCCTCCTATCTTCCTTTCCTATTGGCCAACAGTGCTTTATTATTAACCAGTATGAGAAACATATACAGAATGACATCTCCATCATCCCTCCATAGGGAATGGGCTCCAAAAAGCCCATTCGTGTACTAGGGATAAACACTGGTTCCACTGCCAGAAGCCCCATAGACTGCCCCAATTCCCAACTGAAACCTGCATTCAGGGAGCCTAGTTCAGTCTTATGCAGGTTCTCCAGCTGTCAGCTGTCAGTCTGAAGTTCGTGAGCTCCCACTTGTTCAGGTCAGCTGTTTCTGTGGGTTTCCCCAGCACGGTCTTGACCCCTTTGCTCATCGCTCCTTCTCTACAACTGGATTCCAGGAGTTATTAGACATTAGGATATTAGGAGAGATATTAGGATGGCTACAGCAGCATGTTTCTTGGGTCCATTTGATTGGAAAATCTTTTTCCACCTCTTTATCTGTCTTTAAGTTGAGGTGTGTTTCTTGTATGCAGCAGAATAGGTCTGTCTTCATATCCATTCTGTTAGCTTGTGTCTTTTTATAGGCGAATAGGGACATTTGATATTAAGAGATTAATGACGATTGATTGTTAATTCCTGCTATTTTTGGATTTGTTGTTGATGGTGGTATTGTGTATTTCCTTTTTTTGGGGGGGGTTGGTAATTTTGGATTGTCTATTACCTATGCTTTTGTGGGTGTAGGTAACTTTCTTGGATTGAAGTTTTCATTCCAGTACTTTCTGTATGGCTGGACTTATGAACATGTATTGTTTATATCTGGTTTTGTTAGGAATATCTTGTTTTCTCCATCTATAGTGATTGAAAGCTTTCCTAGGTACAGCAGTCTGGGCTGGCATTCATGGTCTCTTAGTGTCTATGGAACACCTATGCAGGATCCTCTGGCTTTCAGGTTTTCCATTGAGAAATCAGGTGTAATCCTCATAGGTCTGCCTTTATATGATACTTGGCCTTTTTCGTTCACTGCTCTTAATATTCTTTATCCTGTTTGATTTGTGTTTGTGTAGTGAGGTAGTCCTTCTGTAGCACTGACCACGCCCATTGGGGGGTGGAGCGATGGGCGGAGGTGACCTGAGGAAGGAGGTCGGAGGGGGCCAGGAAGGCGCTCTCTTTCTGGCGTGACTCGGACAGGAGAGGATCGGGTTGAATTTCCTGGTGTTCATCTGTCTAGGTTGTAAGTTATTTCTCCCTGAATAAACATCTATTCGGCCTATTTGTTTATCCTGACCCTTATTTACCGCAATATCTGGTGTCAGAAGTGGGATCTGATGTGTGTTATATATATAGGATGAGTCCTCTTTCTGATAGTATCTTGTAACTGTATAAACAATGAAGTTAATTCTGTATTGTCAGGAATAAATTCTGCAGTCTCAATGTGTAAAACGACTCTCTCTGCGTATTGAGAGTCAGTAACTATATTGAGGGGTTCTTTAAAATCCATAAGTACCATGAGAATGGCATACAATTCTGCCTTTTGTACAGAATTGTAAGGGCTTTGAACCACTTTACTAATATTTCCTGATTTATATCCTGCCTTACCTGATTTATTTGCATCAGTGTAGAATGTATGAACTCCAGAAATAGGTGTTTTTCTTACAATGCGTGGAAGAATCCAAATCGTTTTCTTTATGAATTTGATTCTCTCAGTTTTGGGATAGTTGTTGCTAATTGTTCCCAAAAAGTTACTGCAAGCTCTCTGCCAATATTCGTTATCTTTCCATAAGGAAGAAATTTCCTCATTAGTTAAAGGTACTATAATTTCTGCTGGGTCCCTTCCTATTAGCTGACGAAGTCTTAATTTACCTTTTATAATCAAGTCAGAGATCTTTTCTATATATGTTTTCAGTTTTTTATTCTGTTTATGTGGTAGGAATATCCATTCTAATATGATATCTTCTCTCTGCATCAAAATCCCTGAAGGATATTCTCTAGATGGTAATATAACCAGAATACAGTCTAGGTTTGGATCCACACGGTCCACATGTGCTTCTAGTATCCTCTTTTCTACCCATTCTAATTCCTTCTCAGCTTCAGCTGATAGTATTCGTGGACTATTCAAGTCCTTATCTCCTTTTAGGGCCATTTTCAAGTTTTTCAAATCATGCCCTTCTACTCCAATTATGGTTTGCAGTTGAGAAATCTCTCCTAGTAATTTTTGAAGATCATTAAGAGTCTGGTAGCGATCTCTTCTGATCTGTACTTTTTGTGGTCTAATTTTCTGTAGACCTATTTTATATCCTAAGTAGTTGATAGACTCTCCTTTTTGTATTTTTTCAGGTGCAATTTGTAATCCCCAGCGAGGTAAAACTTCCTTTACTTTCTCAAACATTTTTTCTAATATTTCTCCTTTAGAGTCAGCTAACAATATATCATCCATGTAATGATAGATTATGGATTGTGGAAACTGTTTACGAATTATTTCTAACGGCTTTTGTACGAAATATTGGCACAGGGTGGGGCTATTTAGCATTCCCTGTGGCAAAACCTTCCATTGATATCTCTTCACCGGTTGAGAATTGTTATAATTAGGTACCGTGAAGGCAAATTTCTCTTTGTCTTGTTCTTGTAAAGGTATAGTGAAGAAGCAATCCTTTAAATCAATAACTATAATAGGCCATTCTTTGGGTATCAAAGAAGGCAAGGGCATTCCAGGCTGTAGAGAGCCCATTGGCTGGATAACTTTATTGATGGCTCTCAGGTCTGTAAGCATTCTCCATTTACCAGATTTCTTTTTGATCACAAATACAGGAGAATTCCAAGGGCTGGTTGATTCCTCAATATGTCCAGCATTTAGCTGTTCCTGAACCAGGCTTTCTAAAGCTTCTAACTTCTCAGAGGTCATAGGCCATTGTCCTACCCAGACAGGTTCCTCTGTTAGCCATTTTAAAGGTAGGGCTTTTGGTTCCTCTGTTTGTTCAGCATTTGTATTTTGTTTTTGTACTGCCTGGATATTTGGTCTCTGTCTTGTATAGTACTTAACAGTATTCTTTCCACAATCATGAGGTCGTCTATGGTTCCTATCTAATACAGGAGGAATGTTAATCTGTGTATTCCATTGCTGTAATAGATCACGACCCCATAAATTTATCACTACATCAGCCACATATGGTCTCAACCTCCCTCTCTGTCCTTCTGGTCCTATACAGTCAATCCATCTCGTGCTTTGTTTTACCTGATTTCCTATTGTAAACTCCATTATGCCCTCACCCTAGGACTAGATATGTAGGTCATTTTGTTCTCGATTTTCCTTTTCTTAGAGCACACTTGTTATTCACTGTTTTGTATATAGTTTTGTATTAAGCCTAAATCTTTTCTTTAGACTAAAAGGGGAATTGTAGTGAGGTAGTCCTTCTGTAGCACTGACCACGCCCATTGGGGGGTGGAGCGATGGGCGGAGGTGACCTGAGGAAGGAGGGTCGGAGGGGGCCAGGAAGGCGCTCTCTTTCTGGCGTGACTCGGACAGGAGAGGATCGGGTTGAATTTCCTGGTGTTCATCTGTCTAGGTTGTAAGTTATTTCTCCCTGAATAAACATCTATTCGGCCTATTTGTTTATCCTGACCCTTATTTACCGCAATATGTTTGTTTAGCTGTTTTGTAAGCTTCTTGAACTTTCATTGGCATGTCCTTCTTTAGGTTGGGAAGGCTTTCTTTGATTTTGTTGAATATGTTTTTTGCACATTTGAGCTGGACTTCTTCACTTTCTTCTCTCCCTGTTACTTTTCATTGTGTCCCAGATTTCCAGGGCATTTTTGTTAAGTATTTATTGGATTTAACATTTTCTTTGGTCAATGAATCTATTTCATCTATTGTATCTTCAACACCTGAGAATCTCTCTTCCATATTTTGTATTCTGTTGCTTATGATTGCATCTGTAGTTCCTGATCGTTTAGCCAGATTTTCTATTTCCAGCATTCCCTCAGTTTGTGTTTTCTTTATTGCCTCTATTTCAGTTTTCATATCTTGAACTCGTTGATTTGTTTCCTTTACCTGTTTGGTTGTTTTTTCTTCACTTTCCTGGCTTTCATTAAGGGATTTGTTGATTTCTTCCACTTTTTTTTTTATTTGCCTTTTGCTCCATTTCTTCTATTTTGTTTGTTTGTCTTTTCCTCTGTTTCTTTAAGGGAGTTTCTTATTTACTCTTTAAGGGCCTCTATCATTTTCATAAAGTTATTTTTAAGGTCATTTGCTTCTGCTTCATCTGAGTTGGAATATTCAGGTCTTGGTGTAGAAGAATACCTAGTCTCTAGTGGTGTATTAAATTACTCTTTATGTTGTTGAGTTTATTCTTATGCTGTTGTCTACCCATCTCTTCCTCCAGTGACTACAGGTGGGGCCTATGATTCAGGGGGTCTCTCTTCATTCCAGTTGGTGTAGGTGGGCCTTGTGGCTTGGGTGTTTGCCCTTCCTCTCTCTGTAGAGGCAGGGCAAAGGATATGATAGCAGCACTTGCAGTGCTGGATTGTTTGGGCTGTGGGGAGGCTGCCCCAGATCTCTTGAGCTTCAGTGGGCAGGGGTTGGGAGCACTATGTGCCCAGGGTAATTTGGACCTAGAGGTTAGGAGCCTCTATCGGGGTACCCTGGCACTCACCTCTCCCTGTGGGGGTGTGGCCAAGGCTCCAATGAAGGCAGAAGTAGTGGGATGGGATGGGTATGGAGAGACTGCCTCCAGGTCTCTTAAGGCTCCTGTGGGCAGGGATAGGGCATGCAACATACCCCAGACAACTAGGGCCTTGTGTTTTTAGTTTTCAAAAATACTTAAAGCATTTGTCAATTTGGTGAGCTTTCTTTGATGACTGTTGTAAGCTCTTTGTGTGATCACATCATTATTACAAAGGTGTTTGATGCCTTTCATGTACTACCAATATCTTTAATATCTCTTTTCCTGTTCAAATTTCTCTAGGTCACTCCTGTCACTGGCTGAAATAAGACCTGTGTGCAAATGTCCCCTTGCTGTTTTTTTCTAATGTTTTTTTTTTTTCCTCTATTCTGTACTGTTGGACTAGTGTGACATGGGGTCCCTTTATTATATTGAGCTGTGTTCCGTTTCTTTCTAGATACTTTAGGAGTTTATCATAAAATATTGCTGAACTGTGCCTTATGATATGTAGAAATTTCCATTTCTACAAAGATTTTTATCATCATTTGTCTCTATGAACTTTGTGTATTTTTTCTTTGTTATATACTTTTAAATATATTCTGGTTGGTTGAATTGCTGGAAGTATTTTTCTTCCCTATAGTTGGAAATAGTGGACTTTTGGTTTGATGTGTTAGACATGATTCATTACTCCCTAGCTCCCCTCTGTTCAATAGTTCTTCATGTAAAATATCCTATTTCCCGTATTCTCATGGATAATTTCTCTCTGAGATTTTTACATATACTTTGCTTCTTAAGTATGTTCTGCTCTACTGCTTGAGTGAATGACCTCTGTTATTTCATAATGTTCTTCAAGTGTACTTCCTTCTCCATGAATTTTTAGAACCAGTGTTTCTTGGTGAACTGAAGTGATTGACTGTTATTTTCTCTCAGCACACTTAATATGTCTGATATCATTGTGGTGTTTGGGACTTTTTATGTGGTTTGTCATTTCACATAACAGAGTCCTGTTAATTTTAGGTTTGTGTTTTGACACCTTGATGTGAAATGTCAACAAGAATTCTGGTCTTTGTTCCTGCAACAGAAACTTAAAGAAGAGTTATCAGAGAGAATGGCTGTTTCTCCAGTGAATGTGCCCCAGGTCAGTGTCCTATCCACATTACTTTGAAAATTGCTTTTATATTGAAACCATGCAAGCTGCTAATTCTCTGCCTCAGGTAATGTCATCTAAAGTACTTATTATTGTCTTTCTTTTACTTCCCTTATAAATAAGATGTAATTTTCATGGACTTAAAACCTGCAATTCTGAAAGAGATCCCATTGTAAATCATGATCCAAGAAATAATATTGATGCCTAGATCCTACAAAGAATATACTTGGCTTTTTGTTTTGTTTTGTGTTTTTCTGAAGAGAGAAGGCCTTATACCCTGTATGGGTTATATTTCAGGGATGGTCATATTTGAGAAACAGGCCTTTGAAAGTTACCATCCAAATTTATGTAATTTTTTTTCCCCGGGTATCACTAATATGGAAAACAAGCATTAGAAGAGACTCACTCTCTTGTCCTAAATATCATTTCAGCATGATAGAGAGCTCAGAGTATGTGGCTTGATCTTGTCATGAAACTGATATATCAGCGAGGAGATGCATATTACAATATACGGATTTCTCTCTTTGGCATTTGGTGTCACACAGTGATGATATTCCTTTGGTTTTTTGTTTGTCTGGTTTTGTTTTGTTTTGACTCCTGAAATCTGTTTGTCTCAGTTTAGTTCCTACTGATACCTTTCTTTTGAATCCAGTGTTGAGTGGTAAGTTCTCAGTAGGCAGGAAAGTACTTTCCCTTGTATTTTGTTCATTTTTTGAACAGGACACCATTGTGAAAGCACTGTCTGGCTGACCACTATCTTACATATGTAGACTGTATGAGAAAGAATTTTCTGGAGAGTATTGACTTGTTGCTTTGCATAAGCCCTCAATTTTCAAGTGTGTATGAGTTTCTCTCCTTAAAGACTTTGTTCTCTTCTCTACTTTTGGAAGAAGTAGCTGCCCCAACTTATGTTTTTCCTTTCGCTGAAGCTACTATATTGTATAGATAGAGATTTTGAAGAAAAGTTGATATGGACAGATTTCCATTTCTTTCTTTAAAAATATCCATATTATTTAAGTATATGAGTGTTTATCTGCATGGTTTATGTATGCCACATGTCTGCATAATGGCCATGAAGCTCTGAGTTTGTCCACAATCATCCAGTAGTAGAGTCAGGAACATTATTCACCTGTCCTGTGTGTAGTGAGAGTCAAACTTGCTTTCTCTGCAAGAAAACCATGTGCTTTTTGCCACTGAGCCATCTTCCCAGACCCCAGGTTTTCATTCATGTTGAAGTTTTTGTGAGGAACCAGTTATCAACCTTGCTTCTTTTAATTTCTGAAGAACAAAGGAATCATAAGGGATACTTCTCTATTCAGGGTAAAATCCTCTTAGATGTTTGAGCTCAGATACTGAAGAACAGTGAAATTACAAGATTCAAATTTTCAGCTAAGTAATACTCATGAGCATAATATATTCAAAATCAATAAAGAGTTAATATTATTCTCAAAAAAACTTAATACATTTGTTGTGGGCACAGATCATCTTTTTACTTCATCTGAATGTATTGTCAAATAGGCTCTTTACATAAATTTTTATATCGGTTGTATAATAAAACCACATGGATTTGAGGTATTGTTATTTACCAGTACTCACAGTACTCATATATTTACTTTTAGAGAAGTTTGAAAATTCTAACATGTAATATTGATTTTCATATTTATCTCATTCTCAAAACATGTCAAAGAATATTTGATTACATTGTTTAGTACTTTGGATGTAAGAAGTGTTGTTGCACTCCTTATAGTTTAAAACAAAAACCCAAAATTATCTGACTTTTCAATTCATCAATAAGTTGTGCCATCCACATTCTACCTGTTTGTTTTACAATGGTATATCATTGAACAAACACATCAGCATCCCAACTAAGCATGTTATAATAGAGTTAGGTGATACCCAGATATCAAGAAGAATGATCCAGGGTCCATATTTGAGCAAAAAAAGAGAGTTGTTATATTTGGAAGCATGATTTTGTTTCTTGAAACTTGCCCATCTGAGATGAGACACCTTATTTGATATATCAACATACTGTTGATAGTGATAAATTCCTGGGTCTATTCTGCAAATGCATTTCTTTTATTTCCTAAAATAATAATGTTGGTGAGATATAGAAAATACAATAAAAGGTATTCTAGATTATTTCTTTTTATAATTAATTTTCATTTTTGTTTTATGGATGTGTGTCTATTTGAATGTATGCATTAATACTGTGTGTTCCTTCTGCCTGTAGAGCACAGAAGAGCTTTGGATTCTGTCTTACTTAGGGATTCAAGAGACACCATGAGCACAGGAAGTTTCATAAAGAAAGATATTTTGTTGAGGGTAATAACCAGTACTCTTATCTGATGAACCATTTTTTCACCAACACTAGAAAACATTTATCTTGGACTAATGGTCATGGGTCATTTATATCAGAAAACAATCTGTTTCCTTGGGCCTCTTTTTACTAGGAAAACATTTTCTTCAGCAGCACATGGTAAATGGATAATTTTCCATTACAGGATCTGTTGACATTCGGGGATGTGGCTGTGGACTTTTCCCAGGAGGAGTGGGAATGTCTGGAGTCTGCTTCAAAGGCCTTGTACATTGATGTGATGTTGGAGAATTACCGCAATCTAGTTTTTGTTGGTAAGAAGTCTCTTCATGAGGAATATCTGCCTCAACCTTGGTGTTTGTCTTCTTTTTATTTTTGTAAACTCTCCAAACAACCCAGAGACTACTATATATGAGAGAACTTAGGTTAATAAACATAACTTTTTTCTCCTTTTTTGTTACACTATTCTTTGTTCTCTGAAAAAGCAACCAATACTAAATAGTGTGATCTGTACAGCCCTTTTATCTGGTATTTAAGGAAAACATCAGTCTTCAAAGAAAGTTGAATATTCAGAGCAAATAAATTTATTATAGTATACTAGTATTTGGAATGTATTGATATTAATATCAGATTAAACTTTCACTCATTTCTGAATTTTCAAAAATAGAGATTTTAAAATAGGGAAAATAGTTCTAATGTGCATTTTGCTATTTTTGTTCATTTCATTTATATACTTTTTAGTTGCTGTATTTATATTTATTCCTGGTAGCACAAAGCAGCATGATTTTAATACTAGCAACAGAGAGGCTGAGGTAAAAGGATGTGGTGTATTCCTGGCCAGCCTGGGTTACATAGTGTGTTTCATGCTGGTCAGGTATGTACACTGTGATCCTCTCAAATATAAACAATAAGGAGATAGAGAAATCATCTATATAAGATCCTCCTAAAAGGTCCTTTCTCAAATTTATTACTGCTCAATCATGTATTTCTCATAGCTTCTTCAGGGTTTGCAGTTTATATAATAAGAAGACTATTATTCTTCACATTTTGATGGAGATTAGATTATTTTGTTTTTGTTGTTGTGGTTTTTTTTTTTGTTTGTTTGTTTGTTTGTTTTTGGATGGGGCAGGGTTTCTCTGTGAAACTGTCCTGGCTTTCCTGGATCTCACTCTGTAGACCAGGCTGGCCTCCAGCTCACAGAGATATGACTCTTGTCTGCTTGCCAAATGCTGGGATTAAAGGTGTTCACCACCACTGCCCTGGGATTAGATAAGTTTTTGAGCATGCATTTCACAATAATGGAACACAAAAGGCCTGCCTCTTCTGAGAAGTCTGTTTCCAAGTCTGCTATATAACTTATCTTATAGAACTTAAGGAGACATCAGTTCTTGAATCTGTAACATGCATTTATCTTTTTAATCCCTTTTTGTGCTCATTTCCAGAGAAATATCATATGTATGTGAAAAGTATGAAAGATTTGGATCAAGGATCAAAGCACATTGTCTGTTACCCTGTGAATATCCAAGAGAAGTCTTATGAAAATTGCATAAAGGACCATAAATTCTCCCATTGTACAGCTTATAATACAAGTGATCTTACAGAGAACGCCAACAAATATGAATGTGATAACTACAGGGGTATCTCTATTGAATCAACAAACCTAAAGAATCATAAATGTAGAAACACTGGAGAAGAAACGTACAAATATAAAGACTGTGGGAAATGGTTAAACTTGTGTTCCATCATTTGTCAAAGAATTCACACTAGAAAGGAACTACAGAAAAATACAGACTATGATGAATCATTTGACTCTAAACATACACTCATGCTGAAACAGATCTCTAGTGTAGGGAAAATACACCAATGTGGGAAGTACTTTAGAGCCTACTCCAGTCTCAGTAGACATCAGAGAATTCATTCTGCAGAGAAATCCTACAAATGTAAAGAATGTGGGATGTGCTTTTATTTCTTGTATCAAGTTAAAAACCTTTGTAAAACCCATAATGGAGAGAGACCTTACAAATACAGCGAATATGAAAAATGTTTCATCCAGAAAGACCATCTTAGCATACATCCAAGAATCCATACAGGAGAGAAACCTTTCAAATCTAGTGATTGTGAGAAGTCCATTGCACATGTCTCCACTCTTGGACATCAGAGAATTCATACAGGAGAAAAACCATACAAATGTGGTGAATGTGAGAAATCTTTTCCATATATCTCGAGTCTTAGAAAGCATCAGCGAAGTCATACAGGAGAGAAACCTTACAAATGTAGTAAATGTGGAAAATCCTTTACACAGGGTTCACACCTGAAACGACATCAGACCATTCATATAGGAGAGGAACTTATCAAATCTAGTGATTGTGAGAAATCCTTTGCATATATTTCTACTCTTGGACAACATCAGAGACTTCATACAGGAGAGGAACTTATCAAATCTAGCGATTGTGAGAAATCCCTTGCATATGTCTCAACTCTTGGACAACATCAGAGAATTCATACAGGAGAGAAACCATATAAATGTGGTGAATGTGAGAAATCCTTTCCCTATATCTCGAGTCTTAAAAAGCATCAGCGAAGTCATACAGGAGAGAAACCTTACAGATGTAGTAAATGTGAGAAATCCTTTACACAGGCTGTACACCTGAGACAACATCAGACCGTTCATACAGGAGAGAAACCTTACAAATCTAACAATTGTGAGAAATCCTTTGCATATGTTTCTACTCTTGAACAACATCAGAGAATTCATACAGGAGAGGAACTTATCAAATCTAGCGATTGTGAGAAATCCTTTGCATATATTTCTACTCTTGGACAACATCAGAGAATTCATACAGTAGAGAAAGTTTTCAAATCTAGCAACTGTGAGAAATCCATTGTTTATTTCTCTACTCTTGAACATCACAGAATTCATACAGGAGAGAAACTTATCAAATCTAGCAATTGTGAGAAATCCATTGTTTATTTCTCTACTCTTGGACATCAGAGAATTCATACAGGAGAGAAACTTATCAAATCTAGTGACTGTGAAAAATCCTTTGCATATGTTTCTACTCTTGGACAACATCAGAGAATTCATACAGGAGAAAAACCATACAAATGTAGTGAGTGTGAGAAATCCTTTTCATACATCTCAAGTCTTAAAAAGCATCAGCTAAGTCATACAGGAGAGAAACCTTACAGATGTAGTAAATGTGAGAAATCCTTTACACAGGCTGTACACCTGAGACAACATCAGACCGTTCATACAGGAGAGAAACCTTACAAATGTAATGAATGTAAGAAATCCTACACACAGGCTTCACATCTTAAACGACATCAGATCATTCATAAAAGAGAGAAAATTGTGAGTGCAGTAAATGTGGCAAAGTATCTCTCTTCTCTTACTTCTAAGAATACTTAAGAAAAGTCATACTGGGAAGAAGGTTTCCATACTCAATATTGTAGCATATGCTTTATTAAAAGCTCTGCTAGAGACCACTGAACCTCCATACAAGATCAACATTAAGAGCATGAGAAATTTGTGGAAGCCTTTATGTAATGTGCAAATCTTATAGAGTTTATACGGAGGAAAAATTCTGAAAATGTGATAATGTAGGAAAATTTTCAATAAACATCTTTTTTCAAACTCAACAATAGCATAAGAATGAAAAATCAAAAAGCCCAAAACTGTGCTGTGGTATGGGACATTTTGAAGTCAAGAAACAAAAATAAAGGCATCCCAGTTATTAGTAGCTGATGTGTCTCTATTGCTAAAGATGGGTTGGTGGTCAAAGGCAATGATTCATTTTTTTGTATCCAATTGTGCCCTCAACTACTTGACATGATTCAATAAAGTCTGCTTAACATTTGAAATAGCAATGACTGGTTGTTTTTCATATATAAAACTCTATTTGTGATTTTTAAAAATATTTTTATGAGGTTACATTTTGAGATAAATAAAATTATTGATCCTTTCTTTGTAAACACAAAAATGCCATTTGTCATTGAAAAGAATTGACAGCAAAAAGGTGTCTTGCTTGCTTATGCTTTTTTAGTCTATAAAACAATTTCTTAGATACAAACTGGATGGTAGAGGCACACACCTTTAATCCCAGTACTTGGGAGGCAGAGACAGGTGGATCTCTGAATTCAAGGCCAACTTTGTCTGCAGAGCAAGATCCAGGTCAGGCCCCAAAGCTACAAAGACACTTCTCAAAACAACAACAACAACAACAAAAAAGTTCTTAGACATGAATGTATTAGAACTTTTGGAAATAATTTGATTTTCACCTGTAATATGTAAAATATTTAATCATGTCAGGGAAGTAAGAATCATGATTTTTTTTTTTAACTTCACTTGAAAATGAAGTTTACATTCGCTTGAAAAATGGAATGTAACCACATAATTTTTATATTGCTTGGAAAGTTTTGCTGGGGCAAAAAAACTGTTGGGGGGGGAGGGGAAGAAAGATGCCTGGAGAAAGTTAAAAGGAACACACCAGGAAAGAACTGAAAGGAAGACATCAGAAAAGAGATTAAAACGTAAACATCAGGCAAGAAAGAGATAAGGAAAAGAGAGACCCTGATGTGTGTATGTGTCTGTTTGTGTTTCTTTTTCACTGGCCCCAAAGAGTTTTATATCTCTCAGATATAAAAGTCAAGTGTTTTATCAGTCACCTACTCAGTTTTGGAACTGCTGATCATAGGCCTGGCAACAGCAGCTAATTTTCTGTCTAACAATAAGTAGTTGCCTGTAGTCCATTGTTTTGCAGGCAGGAACACACGAAGTTATTTCACATTAATATAAACATCATATATGCATCATTTTTCTAGAACATACCGTTTCACCGCCGACTTCCTCATATTTTTGCAGGTGCACTATCTCTGCCTCCCCAATTTCAGTGAGTTTCCTTGAGCTATTGGTGCAGGAGCTGTGATGTAGATAACAAATTTGGAGACTGGGGCGATCTATCCTCTCTTCAGATCTGTACTGTGCTCAGTTGTGGATTTCTGTGGTCTCATATTTCTATGAAGAGAGGCTTCATCATTAAGGGATGATACCTATACCTCTACATGTGTATCATAATAAGATACAGAATGTAGTTAGGAATTTGGCTTATCTACTCAAGTGGATACAGGAGATTCTATCTTAAGGTTCATGACTTCACTAACCCTGAGAAATTGGCTACAATTCCAGTTCAAAGCAAGATTTCCTTGTTGGTTTAAGGATAATTGGACATCTGTTTGTTGCCTCTGATGTGCAAGTGCCACTCAATTGACTTTTATACATACCTTGCAATGCTGGTAATTGTCCTCTGCCACATCAGCCCCAGTGTAGCAATGGCTGAGAGAAATCTCAATGGCTACCTGTCCAGAGGTTCGCACCACACATGGTTACGCCTCCTGGGAAAAGTGATCCAGATCCCTGCAGGTGCTTGCTTAGCTGGATGTTTGGAACAGGTGCTGGGTGTATTTTGTGCTATGATAACAATAATGCTTTTGATCATGGGTTTTTTGGCCTGTAGCTCCACTGTTAATTCAGAGAAGCCCAGAAAACACTCAGGAACTGAAAGAGATACAGACCACCAATCAACAGATGGATGTTGCCCTCTGTGCCCTCAATTACAAATCCCAAGGCACCAACTGTGACTCCAGGTGTTAGCCCAAGGCCAAATAAACAATTAAGGTTAAAGCTGTAGGAATCATCCCACGATATGACCCTGCCTGTAATTAGCCCACCTGCAGCAAAGCTGCTGTGGGATTTACTACAAGATCTAACTTGAGATCTTAGGACCCCTAAATTAATAACAGTACAAGAGTTCTTATCAATGCTGTTAAAAGTATACTAATCAGAGGCCATGACTACTCCCTAAACTCAGTGAATCAAATCTCTGATACACTGACCACAATCAGGCCAAAATAAACAAAGGTTCCCGGCTACACACTTGCTTAGATGTATTTACGATCTCATGCTTCAAAGTAATTGCTGACATTTTTTATAGTATGTGTGTATATCTTTAAACTGTGGCCAAAGATCTGTTCTTTGAACTTTCTGCATAAAATCCCGATGCTCTGAAGTAAAAATTGCAGCAGTTGCAAACCTGAGTGTGTTTGTGTCTGTCTGTCAAGCCGAAGCCACTCCTGACCTGTTCATCTGAGTCTTGGTCTCCCCGCAGACCCGTTGCCCACTGAGAGGTCTGCGGCAGTCCTCTTTTATTTATTGCAACTGGGCATGACTTGTTAGAGCATCTTTCCTTTAGCAGCGAAACATTTTCTGGAAGCATGGTAGCAAGAATTCTGGAGGGAGACTTTAGGTATGACCCTACTCAAAGGATCTGAATTCCTGAATCCTAGCTTACAAGTATGATGTCTTCCTCGGTAGGGTCACCCCTTTAAACCACAAGAGGTAATTAAACCTACACCTATAATCTGTATTGTTTTCAGAGTCACATGGGCTACACTGACATTTGACAGGAAGGTTCTCATATCCTGTACTAGGTTGTTTGTTAGTATGTGGTTCTTCTGATAATCATTTAGTCCAAATGATTTAACTTGGTGTATGTGTGTCTGTGTGTGTGTGTGTGTGTGTGTGTGTGTGTGTGTGTGCTTGCATGTGTAACTTTATATGTATTGTATAACTAGGTAATTATAAAATATGAATATTTGATTCTGTATTAAACTTTGGTGATATTAATCTCCCATTCATCCTACTTCTTTATCTCTTTGTTCACAACTTCGAGTCCACCCACTATTTCTTGTTCCTATTTCCTATCAACTTTATTCTATTATTTACCCCCAACAGACACATCTAGGGTCTCCTTAACAGTCCTGGTTTCTATAATTACTCCATGTTGTGTACTCATATATATGGATTAATTGCTAAAAACAAATTGTTTAAAGATTTATTTATTTTATATACAGTATTCTGCCGGCATGTGTGCCTGCAGGCCAGAAGAGGGCATAGGATCTCATTACAGATAGCTGTGTGCCACCATGTGGTTGCTGGAGCTTGAACTCAGGACTGAACAGGCAGTGTTCTTAAATGCTGAGCCACCTCTCTAGCTCCCAGGGATTATTCCTTCCTTCCTTCCTTCATTTCTTCCTTCCTTCCTCTTTTTCTTTTTTTCCTTTTTCTTTTTTCTTTTCTTTTCTTTTCTTTTTTTTTTTTTTTTTTTTTTTTTTTTTTTTTTTTTTTTTGAGACAGGATTTTTCTGTGTAATTTTGGAGCCTGTCCAGACTAGCATTCAACTCACAGAGATCCACCTGCCTCTGCCTCCCGAGTGCTGGGATTAAAGGCTTGCACTGCCACTACCACCCAGCTCTAGGAAGTATATTTCGAATTTTGTGTCAATTCTGAATGAACCCTTAACTTTATATTGTCTTTTATATATGTAAAAGACATTATTACAAAACAAATGAGAGACATTTAGAAAGGTATCTAATATTATAACCTATTTAGAACTGTTTTTCAAATTTTACTTTAGATATTGATAGAAAACATTGGTAGACTTTATAAACAACAGACATTTTTATTCCCTATTTTATTTTATTTGTAACTTTCAACATATCTAACTCTGCATATGAAGTTGAGAATAAATTATCTGTAAATTCATTCAGGCTGCACTGCATCTGGACTTGTAATTTTTAGTGCTTCTATGGAAGGTACAGGGAATTACTTGTACACAGTTTAATTTTCTTAAGTTTGAATAAGCTTGGGATGTTATATGTACATATATTCAACACTATCTTTTGGGAACAGAAGGGTGGGTTTAAAAAATAGATGAATGGACCAATGGAATAAAATTAAACAAACAAGCAGAGGAATATGCAAATTAAACTATATAATATTGAGAAAGATGGCAAAAAAATGTAAAGAACGTATCATTAACAAATAATACTAGAATAAACCTTGCTATCTGCATGATGAAATCAGAAGAATATCAGCCATCACAAAATTAGATCCAAGTGGCACAGGCACTCAATTTAAAACCTTAAAAACTAAAATTGCTAGAAGATAGCATTGGCAGTACCCTTTAAGATGTTGACATAAAGTAGACCTTCTGAGCAAGACTGTGCCTGCCCAGAGAATGAGGACAACAATTGTCCATTGTGAAGTCAAACTCAAAACACATCTGTAGGGGTAAGGAAGCTGTCAATTCAGTTATGAGCAAGCTCAAAGAATGTAAGCAAATGTTACCAGATATGCATGTGAAAAAAGATTAATATCCAAATATATAGTGAGGTCAAAAACCAAATATTCAAGGAAACAAATGACTGACTTGAAAACAAAGGTGCCTAGGACATAATGAGTTCCCAATAAGAGAAAATAATTTATGAAAAATTACAAACTGCTTATCTTTAGTAATTATACAAATTAAAATTTAAACAACATGGTGATTTTTATCTTCAGTTAAAATAAATAAAATCAAGAATACAAATCCAATTCTGATTACATAAGGATAGGGGGATTCTTGTTTCATTTACTGTTAGTGAACATGCAGCATGGAGAATCCTCCCTGGAGATTAGCATTGAGAATTTAAAAAGTAAAGCTACCCTGTTAACCATTTATACAGCTCCCTGACATATTCCCAAGTCAAAAGATATAATACTCCATAGATAAATAAAACTATTTGACTCTAAAGAACACTGAATTAATAAAACAGGCAGGTTAACTGAGGGAGCTGAATCATGTCACACAGTGAAGGAATCCACTTTTGACATTCCAACATTTCTAACTCTTATCATATACTGCACACATAGTTTATTTCCTAGGCTCAGGTTTTCCATTCCACAATGCTCCTATTCATGCTTGACACAAACTATGATCTTCAAAATAATGGAGCTTCTATAAATGATATGTTCCTTCATCTACCCCATCTCCTGGGTTCTCCTGAAGGATTGTGAACCTACCACATCATCCAAAGCCTCAAAGTCTCCCCATGACTCCTTCAATACTATCACTTTTATTGCATTCAGGTCTTTACCTCCATCAGTGTTCTCTCCACACCTACCATGTTGGCAGGCCTTAACTATGAATAACCCATTATTTTTTCAAAATCAGAACTTAGAAACTTATACATTATTTGGCTACACTTTCATCAGTATCCTCTGGGCACTTTGCATGGTGCTGTCTCAAATTTTTGCATGACCCCTCCCATCCTGGGATGTCAAGGCTATTGATCCAAGCTTCAAACTGAAGGGCAGTAAAGCAAAGAGCCAGCCACTAGCTCTCACCTCTAGCTCAGGATAAAAATGCTGATCCACGGCCAAGCTTTTCACCAAGTCTCAAACTGCTGCCTCTCCTCAGTGTGGTTGGAGAATGAATGTTTCCTACTGAGCCCTTGCTTCTGTCTTATATACTTCCCTAATGTTGAGATTAAAGGTGTGAGCTATAATTCTCTTTTAGACTGATTCAATCTTGTGTAGATCTGGTTGGCATTGAACTCACAGAGATCCATCTACCTCTTAATCCAGAGTCCTAGAATTAAAGGTGTGCACTACCACTTTCTAACTTCTGTCTGCTGTGATTTAAGGTGTGTGCCTGACTTCTATGGCTTGTGACTGACTTTGTTTTTTGGAACCTCAGGCAAGGTTTAATAAATAATAAATAATATGTATTTATGCATTATATGTATTATATACATATGTATATATGCAAATGTTTTATAATTTAAAATTTCTAATTAATTATTTGAGGATGGTTCTTAATGGCTTCATTTTATGAATAGTAAAGCTTCTGTTGCAGTAGAAATACATTAAAGTCAGTTTGGGGAGAATAAGATGGAGAGAGTGCAGACAAGAAGAACAAAAACCTTGTAAAGATTCACAATATAAATGATGAAAAATGATTAAAGCAGCAGAGAACCCATTGGTGCTGGTAGCATGATATATATGTTATAAATCACATATACTGAATGGCCATTTTATCTCTTAGAGATATGTAAATTAATAATACTTCAATGAAAATGATAAAGGTAAAAAACAAGTAATGAGAAAACAAAAATACTACCAAAGGCTACACCCTCAGGTGTGTATGTTGGGTTTTGTAGTCTTGAGTGAAGAATATTCTTTTCCCTAAGGATGACTTTTCTTATCTAATAGCCTATCAGTCTTATCAATCTCCAAAGAATTACCAACCCTGAACTCAGTACTATATGATTGCTCAATACAGTATTTTAATTTAACTTACAATTAAAAACTCCACACACCTTATAATCTAATTTGGTCAAGATCAAACTCCATCTCTTTCCTCACTCGAATTTCAAACACCCCTCTCTTCCCACCAAGTCCCCAGCTCATATTTTCGTTTTGCTTTTTTAGTCACTGGGTTTAATTGGGGCCAGAAACACAGATGTGAATCTGTTTCTAGGACCATTAATATCTCATCAGTGGAGACATCTCTTCAGATGATAACTTCCATTCTTCTCCCAACTCTTCGCTGCCTTTAGCTCCACTGGGTGAGGTACAACATATTCACCCCTCTCTCATTTATGTTTGGATGTTAATGAGCTGAGCTTATGAGCTCTGAGCTCATGGAAGTTACATTCCATGCACACAAGACAGCATCTCATGGTCCTCCATCTTTTTTGGTGTTCATAACTTTTCTTCCCCTCATTCTGGGCGTTCCTTGAGTCTTGGAGAGATTGATGGAATCCTGTGTTTTACTTGGAGAAGTGAGTCCTAACCAGACCTTAATTTGTGGGAACACAGAAGCAGAGAGTCAGTTCATACTCTTTAGCTCAGATATGCATTTCATTTCCTACACTGAAATGAAGGATTAACTTGGAATTTTGATTTAGTGTTTTTAAAATTTTTCATATTTGTATGTACTGTTGATCATATTCTGTACTGTGTCTTTTTCATGGTATCCCATGTGTAGTGTGTAGTTCCTGTGTGTGTGCATGTCTGTGGGGCATGTGTGTGCATATTTTTGTACATATGTGCATATATTTGTATGGATTTACTTGTATCTGTGTGTATGGGTGTATGTGTCTGTGTGTGTGCTGGGGGGTGTTTCTGTCTTTCTGCTTGTCTGTATGTGAGTGTGTGTCTGTGTGTCTCTGTGTTCAGGTCTGTGCAGGTGGGTGAAGTTGTTAATAATGCATGATTGCAATAGATAAGTCATATCCAAAAGATAACATTCTATTGTCCTTCTCATCCTCTGTCTATTAGATGCTTAACTTTCCAGTTTTCACCATGCCTCCAGTGTCTAGAAGGGAATATTTAGATATTGCATTGGAACTAAGCAATTGACAGTCATTTATTCTTATCACTTTACCAAGTATGAGTCTCTCTTCAGACAGGTACATATGTTTGAAAGAAGTTTCCCTGATTATTACAGAAACTACACTAGTCTTATAATTATAAATATAAATGTTTACATTTTAATTACATATCCATTTACCAAAACTCAGTAATATATCCCACACATAGGCCTGTAACCTCCCTAGCCAAAATGCTTTTACCAGAATTTCACTACCAGGCATATACTTCATGATGTAGATGTGCACTGGATTTAATTAAAAACTGGTTGATTATATCCAGAAGAGTCCTGGCACCATTACATTCATTTATTTATACTTGGGTTTTGTTTTGTTGTTTTGGTCACTATGCAATGGGGATTCTGGACATGTGAGTTGTCTGTAGTTATTAGTGGGCATCAGAGTGAATGCATTGTGGCTCCAGTGTACCCTGGATATATGAGCTAATGCTCTTTATCTTGGACACTGAGAGGCATTGTGCTGTATGTATGTAGAAGAAACATGTCATGATGGATCCTTTCTACTCATATCTAAGTTTGAGTCTTCAGACATAATTAAATTGCATCATATCAAATGGAGAAAAATTTGACCATCAACCTTCCCCATTTGGGTTGATCCCTATAGCTTTTTGGTCTTGTAATTGATGATGTCATGGTACCAGAGACCTGAGAGGATGATCTTCAGGTGTATTTTTCCAATAAGGTTATGGCTGGGAAACTTTGTAGAAGTGACATGTAAAATGATAACAAGAGACAGAAGACCAGGAAATTTATCTCCTAGAAATGACAGAGCAGCTTAACCTGTGATATACCAACAATATGGCGGCCTGAAGAAAGACCTAAAATAGGAAAACTCATAAAGACATGCATCTCTGGAAGGAAAAGTTCATGTGACCACATTGGTAGAATTAGAGCTATAGTCAACTAATTACTGCTGAGAGGAAAATCATGGATTTTTTTTTGGGGGGGGTGTATGTGATCCCTGTTATTGATTTCCCAATTCTAATTGGACAGCCACAAATCCATATAAACATGTGCAATATTAAATAGACTCAGAGACTGTAGTTATATAGCTGTGTATATGTAAGTATTGGTAACATCTGTAGAAAAGGAGGACATGAATTTGAAATGGATTAATGGGGGTATGTGTTGGTATGCAAGGCAAAGATAAGAAAGAAGTTGAGTCAGAAAAGCTAGGGGACAATATAATATAAATGTTAAAGATAATAAACCACAATAAAAAAAGTGATGGACTATAACAAAATATTAGGTTGTACAGAAAGCTAATTCAAAAATGTATTTTGTTTATATGCATCTTGGGAGAGGTATGTGAGTTGAGGTATTAGCTTAATAGTGAAAGTCATGGCATGTTGTTAGTACAAATCCATGCACAATTTCCCCGCCTCAAAATAAATACATAACTTTTTTCAGCATCATTATCCTAAATAAAAACTCTAATTTTCAAATTAAATACTTACACAAATACAGTCACAACTACAGGACTGTTGTGTGTAACACATTTCTTTTTTTTTTTTTAGTTCTTTTATTTATTTATTTATTTATTTTTATTTAATTTTATATAACAAAGTCCAATTAAATGAAAACAAACATTTATACACAATATTTGGGAATTTGGGCGTCGTTCTTTCCAAACTACTTCCTGCTGGTAAGGGGCGCTGTCTTGGGGGATTCGAAGAAGATTCAGATATCCTAGCTGTAGTCTGTAGGGCTGTTTTGTCCAGCTGTTTGGAATGTAGGATCAGCTTGTACTCTGTTTCAGGCGGTCTGGTGTGATCAAACCACATTAGTCTGGAAGGAATCCACATCCTTTCATTTTCTGTGGAAACAAAAATAGAAATACTTTTCCCCAGTAACTTGTTCTTCAACTTAAATTTTGGAGTCAAAGCGTTTTTTTTTTTTTTTTTTTTTTTTTAATTTATTATTTTACATGTCGATCCCAGTTCCCTCTCCCTTCCTCCCTCCCTCCCTCCCCTCCAGCCCTCCCTCCCTCCTTCCCTCCCTTTTGCCCTCTCTGCCCTCTCCCATGCACTCTAAACACCCTCCCCTCCCAACCCCCCACCACAATACCATATGTAGGGGAATGCCATCCAGTTGGGGTCATGTAGATCTGACAGGTCCTATGAAGTAGGGACTAGGGCTTCTCTCCTATTTCTAGAATAAGGCAGTTATCCCTCCATGGGGGATATGTTTGCAAAGTCCTTTTGTGCACCAGGGATACATCCTGGCTCCACTGTCTGAGGTCTCTTAGACTGCTCAGACCTTCTGGCTGAGACCCATATTCAGGGGGGTCAGAGTCAGTCCCCTGTTGGCTTCCCAGCTATCAGTCTAGTGGCCCTTAGCTCCTCCTTGTTCAGGTAAGCTGTCTCTATGTACTTCTACCGCATGGTCTTGTCCTCTCCATCTGCTTCTGGGTTCTAGTTCGACTCAGTGTTTATGTATGGGTGTTTGCTCCTGTTTTCAACAGGCATTAGTTGAGGACTCCATGGAGAAGTTAGTTGTTGATCTCACTCTCATGTAACACATTTCTTATCTATTCCAACAGGGAACTACTCTCCCCAGATAATAATTTCTCACATTTCCTAATAGTAGATGCAGTTTTTAGGATGAAGATGACTACAGAAGTTTGGGTGAGGGTCAGTCTTCTTTATTGACTAGGTGCATAAAATTTCATTCTAACACTATAATTGTTACTTGTATTTCATAAAACCATACACTGTTAATATGAAAATATTCCAAAAAAGAATGAAAATAAAAATAGAATAGATTTTGTAGATTAAAAAAAAAGTTTCATAAGGCATATAGAAAGAAAAGTACTAGAATTAAAATAACAACCAGAGTCAAATAATATCAGACAAAGAAATCAATACCCAAAGTTTAATACAGTTTTCTTTTTTCTTGAGGCAGTACTCTTCCACATCCTATTTTTATTATGGGTCTTAGGTTCTAGGGGCTTTTTAGACATCTTGTTGGGACTGAGCTCTTGACAGTTATTATCACTACTTTGGCCAAATATGTGTCTCTGTTTGACTGGTTCCCATGGATGAAAGAGGTTTCTGTGACCTTGGTAGAAATCACACTACTACATAGGTACACAGTTAGATATTTAACTTTTAATGACATATCTGCTTAGTTGGGGTTGCTATTGCTGCAATGAAGCACCATGACAAAGAGCAAGTTGGGGAGGAAAGGGTTTATTTGTGGTATACTTCTATATCACTCTTCATCATCTAACAAAGGTAGGACAGTATCTCTAACAGAGCAGTAACAGGACAGGAGCTGATGTTTACTGCTTTCTGTCTTGTTACTCATTATTTTTTTATTCTGCTTTCTTTTAGCACCCATGATCATCCAGCCCAGGGATGTCACCTGTTCAATGGGATTAGCCTTCCCAATCAAATCACTAATTAGGAAAATTCTGGACATGCTAGGCTATAACCTGCTGGTGGCTATTTCAGAGGAGTATAAGGTGACAACTGAGCTTAAGGAATTGGGAACACTAGGAAGCATAAATCTGACAGGTGAATCTTGGATAAGCAATGCCCCAAGGGCTTCAGATCCAGAATACCTCTTGTTACTGCTATGACTTTTCACTTTTGACATTGCCAATTTTATCTGGTATCTGACATAATGTGAATGGTTATGGGGGGGACTCACATTGCCTTTAACGCAGTTTGATTATCTCATGAAATATCCCATCCTACTGGGCATTTTTATCTGTGGATTATTAGAGAGACGATTTCCACTTAAGCTGTACTGTTTAATTGAAGCAATGATTTTATACAATAATAGTGTTAGTTTAAATAGGTTTTTAATGATTAAGAATTACCACAGGACCAGGCAATTTCCCTCTTAGGCATATACCCAAATGATCCACATCCATGCAACAAAGACATCTGCTCAACTATGTTCATAGCAGCATTATTTGTAATAGCAAGAACTTGGAAGCAACCTAGATGCCCCTCAACTGAAGAATGGATAAAGAAGATGTGGCACATCTAAACAATGGAATACTACTCTACATAAAAAAATAATGGAATCTTGAAATTTGCAGGCAAATGGATGGCACTTGAAGAAACCATGCTGAATGAGATAACCCAGTCACAAAAAGAGGAACATAGTATGTACTCACTCATATATGGATTTTAGACCTAGATCAAAGGATTACCAGCCTATAATTCACACCACCAGAAGAACTAGGATAGAAGGTGTATTCTAAGAGATTCATATAAAGTCCCTCACAGAAGGGGGAAGGGACAAGTCCCCCAGAGCACATGGGAAGTGCGGGGGGCAGAGAATGGAGAGAGAAGTAGGAGAAAGAGAAGGGGAGGAAAGGAAACCACGTGCAAGTAGGAAGATTGTGTCAGGGTAGGAATAGAAGACAGAAGAGAGAGAGAGAGAAAGAGAGAGAGAGAGAGAAAAAAAACATAAAAGAGGGAGTCATTATTGGTTTGAAGAGAAAACTGAACCTAAAGAAAGGTCTAGAGACCTACAAGACTGACTCCAACTAACAATTTGAGCAAGCGTGGAAAGGCTAACATAAATGCCCTTCCCAGATAGTGAGATCAACAACTAACTTATCTATCATCATGGAGCCCTCATCTAGTACCTGTTGGAAACACAAGCAAACACCCATACCTAAACACTGAGTCAAACTAGAATCCAGATGCAGAGGGAGAAGACAAGACCAGGTTGTAGAAACACATAGAGACAACTGACCTGAACAAGGAGGAGCTAATGAGCCCCCAGACTGATAGCTGGGAAGCCAGCATGGGACTGACTCAGGCCCCCTGAATATGGATCTCAGCCAGAAGGAATGAGCAGCCTAAGGGACCTCAGACTGTGGAACCAGGATGTATTCCTGGTGCACAAAAGGACCTTGTGGACACATCCCCCATGGAGGTATACTGCCTTAACCTAGAGACAGGAGAGAAGTCCTAGTCTACTTCAGATGACTTGACAGATCTACATGACCCCACCTGGATGGCATTGCTCTACATGTGGAATTGGGGTGGGCGGATGGGAGGGGAGGGTGGTCAGGGTGCATGTGAGGTGGCAGAGAGGGTAAAAGGGTGGGAGGGAGGGAGGAAAAGGGAACTGGGATCAACATGTAAAATAATAAAACAAGTAATAAATAAATAATAATAGTAAAAGAATTTTTAACAAATGTAGTAAGGGATTATGGCAAAGGTTAGTTTAGTGAGGAAATGAATATACATAACGGTAAGATATAACATTGCCCCTACCCTTGGTAAATCAGGGGCTATGGAAATAGACACAAGGAAGTGTCACACATCTAGAACTTGAGGACTCATACAGATTGTGGCTTAGGTTAATGATGAAGAAAACAGTTAAGTCTCTGGAGTCAAGATAGTTCAAATTCTTTTTCATCTGAATTTTGGGAAATGTGGTCATAGGTTTGAACATAGGTTGTTCATAGGCTAAAACAAATATAATGATTTCATGTAATAAGAAAACAAAGAAATGCATGGTTAGTTAAGACAATTGGACAGGTCTCCAAAATATGAAAAGTAAAATAAGTAACCCGTTTCTCTGGAAATTATGAAACTTACTGCTTCTGTAGAAAGTTATGACTGAATATTCCTGGAAGACGCCTACAAGAAGAATGTTTAACTGTGTGTGGGGTTCTGAGAAAATCTTCAAGGATGTGATTAATGGGTCCCATTTATTAATCGTAGATCTCAGTGTCTGTGTTACTGGAGTCATGTTCAGGAAGTGGTCTCCTGTACCAATTCATTCAAAGTATCTCCCACTTTCTCTTCTAAGAGGTTCATTGTGGCTAGATTTATGAGGTCTTTGCTCCATATGGACTTAAGTTTTGTGCATGGTGATAGATAAGGATCTAGCTGCAATTTTCTACATGACCGCATCCAGTTATGCCAGCAACATTTGTTGTGGGAGGAGAACATGAGGGATCAGGAAGACTAAGTCAGGGGAAAAACAGAGGAGATCCAAAAGAAAGAGATGCTTTAATGGAGGGAGCCATTATAGGTTAAAAGAGAAATCTGGCACTAGAGATATTTCCAGGAATCCACAAGAATGACTCCAACTAAGAATCTAAACAATAGTGGAGAGGCTACCTTAAATGCCCTTCCCCTATAATGACTACCTTAAATGCCATCCTAGAGCCCTCATCTAGTAGCTGATAGAAACAGAAGCAGAGACCCACAGCTAAGCACTGAGCCATACTCCTGCAATCCAGTTGTAGAGAAGGAGGAGTGATGAGCAAAGGGGTCAAGACTATGCTGGAGAAACCTATAGAAACAGCTGACCTGACCTAATGAGAACACAAGGACCACAGTCGTAAAGCTGGGGAACCAGCATTGAACTAAACAAAGCCTGCTGAACGTGGGTGTCAGTTAGGAGGCCTGTGCAGTCTATGGAACCTCTGACAGTAGAACCAGTATTTATCCCTAGTGCACAAATGGACTTTGGGAGCCTATTCCCCATGGAGGAATACTCTCTCAGCTCAGATACATGAAGGAGTGCCTAGGCCTTCTCCTAAATGATAACACGGTCTTTGATGATTCCCCCATGGAAGGCCTCACCCTCTCTGGGGAGTGGATTGGGGGAGGTGGGGTGAGGGGATCAGTGGGGAACATAGGAGGATGGAAGGGAGAAGGAACTAGGATTGATATGTAAAATAAGATTGTTTCTAAATTAAACAAACAAACAAACAAATAAATAAGTAATATAATGGTGTTGACCTGTTCCAAAAAATGTTTTTATGATGATCTTATAGTAACTGTGTAACTTTCGATTATGAGAAAAACCCTCCCTCTTCTTTTAGTAAACTTGGTATGGGAAGTATAAAAAGGGTGTCTGAAATATAAAGAAAAAAGAAGAGGCTTATATCCCTCATAAAATAAGTCAGTGTGCTTTTTCTCACCAACTCTGCATCCCATTCCCAGTCTCTGAAGAAGACTGGACTCTGTCTAATAACTCATCTTATGGAGTAAGTTTCTTAATCAAGGCTCTCTCCTCTCAGCTGACTTTTGGTGACAGGAAACTAGCCAGCACAAGCAATGCCATATCAATTTGACACACAAGCACATTACTGTTAAGCTACAACCTTTCCTTCCTATTCTTCCCTTCAATTTCACACTAAAAATATAGAGAACTTTAAAACTTCTAGACTTTACAAATTCAGCCACATAAATAGTTCAGGCTCTTTAAAATAGCCAATATCTTTTGAAAACAAAAGTCTCTGAAAAATCAAAGTCTCTAAAGTGTGGCCTCCTGGAAAGTAAAAATTAAATTAACTGCTTTCCTACTTCAAGAGGGAAGAACTAGGACACAGTAACAATATGAACAGAGGAAACTCAAGCTCTCACAATGTAAATAACTATGTACAAGTGTCTGGACTATTGAAGAAATTCTGGACTTCTCCAAGGTATTTGGCTCACTTCTCCAGCTCTGCCTTCTGCAGCACACATAATTTGTCTTCTAGGCTCCAGCTGGCTCCTCTCTACTGTTGCTACTATTCTGGTTGGTTGTCTTATGGTACTAGTATCACCATAACCCCTGCTGCATTTGGACTATTGTTCACCAGCAGTCTCTCCTGGGGGTGAGCTTCAGAGACTCAAGCACTGCCACACAGTTCCAAGCCCCAGCCACTCTCCATGGCCCCTAAAACTAATACCACCTAGGCGACTCTTACATTGTGAAGTTCAGCTGCAATCCCAGGTACAACCTTAGTCATGTCTAAAACACAAGTTTGTGTGCTTACACCCAGCAAACAATTTCCAGAATATTTAACCTCAAAGATGCTAGTCTCCTTCTTTCTTTCCTTCTTCCTTAATTTTCTCTCTCTCTCTCTCTCTCTCTCTCTCTTTCTTTCTTCATTTTCAAGAGTCTACTGAGAATTATCCTCAGAACCACATGGGAGATACTGGGTTACCAAAAAGACCAAAGAATCCCAAGCTGAATAGACAGACATAACTTAATATAACTTAATATACACAGTTGCATATATATGTAGCATCACACCATGTAAGACATTGACTTGGTTTATACATTCAATTCATTTGAAACACTTCTTCAGGCTATGAAACAGAACATATAAGACCAGTAACATCATAAATGATCTCATCTTCACATGTATACATGTATTATACTCAGAGTACATTAGGATAATTTTTAATATTATTTTTTTAAATTTTTATTTTACATATCTATCCCAGTTCCCTCTCCCTTCCTCCTGCACTTCCTCTTTCCCTCTCTCCAACCTTCTCATGCCCCGACCACCTTCCCCTCCCATCCCCTCCCACTCCACATGTAGGGTGATGCCTTCCAGGAGGGCTCATCTACATCTTTCAAGTCATTTGGAATAGGGACTAGGACTTCTCTCCTGTCTCTAGGTTAAGGCAGTACCCCTCCATGGGGGATGTGGCCCAGAAGTCATTTTGTGTACCAGGAATACATCCTGCTTTCCACTGTCTGAGGTCACTTAGACTGCTCAGGCCTTCTAGCTGAGGCTCATGTTCAAGGGGGTCTGAGTCAGTCCCATGCTAAATTCCCAGCTATCAGTCTGGGGGCCATTAGCTCCTCCTTGTTCAGGTCAATTGTCTCTATGTGTTTCTGCAGCCTGGCCTTGTCCTCCCTCTCTGCATCTGGATTCCATTTTAGCTCAGTATTTAGGTATGGGTGTTTGCTTCTGTTTCCATCAGCCCCTAGATGAGGGCTCCATGGTGGTGGATAGGATAAGTTAGTCGTCGACCTCATTATCAGGCAAGGGCATTTATGGTAGCCTTTCCACTGTTGCTAAAATTGTTAAAATTGTTAGTTGGGGTCAGCCTTGCAGGTCTCCAGACATTTATCTAGGTTCAGTTATCTCTTCAAACCTATAATGACTCCCTCTTTTATTCTCTCTCTCTCTCTCTCCTCTTGTCTATTCCTCCCCTAACTCAATCTTCCTAGACCCATGTGTTTTCCTCTCCTCCCCTTCTCTTTCTCCAAGTTCCCTCTCCACTCACTGCCCTCCCCCACTCCCCATGTGCTCTGGAGATCTTGTCCCTTTCCCCTTCTGTGCGGACCTTACATGAATCTCGTAGAATCCTCCTTGTATCCTAGTTTATCTGGTGGTGTGAATTATAGGCTAGTAATCCTTTGCTCTATGTCTAAAATCTATATATGAGCAAGTGCATGCCATGTTCCTCTTTTTGTGACTGGGTTACTTCATTCAGGATGGTTTCTTCACGTTCCATCCACTTGCCTGAGAATTTCAAGATTCCATTGTTTTTTTTTTTTTTTTTCCGCAGAGTGGTATTCCAATGTGTAAATGTGCCACAGCTTCTTTATCCATTCTTCAGTTGAGGGACATCTAGGTTGCCTCCAGATTCTTGCTATTACAAATAATGCTGCTATAAACATGGTTGAGCATGTGTCTTTGTTGCATGAATGTGGATCATTTGGGTACATGCCTAAAACAGGGATTGCCGGGTCATGTGGTAGACTGATTTCCATTTTCCTGAGGAACCACTATACTGATCTCCAAAATGGCTGTACAAGTTTGTACTCCCACCAGCAGCGGAGGAGTGTTCCCCTATCTCCACATCCTCTCCAGCATAAGTTGTCATTGGTGTTTCTAATTTTAGCCATTCTGGCAGGAGTAAGATGGTATCTCAGCATTGTTTTGATTTGCATTTCCCTGATAGCTAAGGATGTTGAGCACTTTCTTAAGTGTCTTTCAGCCTTCTTGATTTCCATAATTGAGAGTTCTCTATTCAGTTCTGTACCCCATTTTTAAATAGGGTTATTTGGTGTTTTGTTGACTAGTTTCTTGAGTTCTTTGTATATTTTGGAGATCATCACTCTGTCAGATGTAGGATTTGTGAAAATCTTTTCATAGTCTGTGGGATGCTGTTTGGTCTTGTCTACTGTGTCCTTTGCCGTACAGAAGCTTCTAAGTTTAAAGAGGTCCCATTTATTAATTGTTGATCCCAGTGTCTGTGCTACTGGAGTTATGTTCAGGAAGTAGTCTCTTATACCAATTTGTTCAAGGGTACCTCCTACTTTGTCTTCTAAGAGGTTCAGTGTGGCTGGATTGATGTTAAGTCTTTGTTCCATTGGACTTGAGTTTTGTGCATGGTGATAGACATGAATCTATCTACAGTCTTCTACACACCATCATTCAGTTGTGCCAGCACCATTTGTTGAAGATGCTTACCTCCTCCTATTGAATTCTTTTACCTGTTTTGTCAAAAATCATGTGTCCATAGGTGCGTGGGTTAATATCCGGATTTTTGATTGGATTCTATTGGTTTATCTGTCTATTTTTGTGCTAATACCAGGCTGTTTTCAGAATTATATCTCTGTAGTACAGGTTAAAGTTGGGGATGGTGATGCCTCCTCAAGTTCCTTTATTATATGGGGCTGTTTTGGCTATTCTGGGTGTTTTGTTTTTCCATATAAGATTGATTATTATCCTTTCAAGTTAAGTGAAGAATTGTGGTGGGATATTAATGGGGATTGCATTGAATCTGTAGATTGCTTTTGACAAGATTGCTATTTTTACTATGTTTATCCTACCTATCCAAGAACATTGAAGATCTTTCCATTTTCTGGTATCTTCTTTAATTTCTTTCTTTAAGACCCAAAGTTCTAATTATATAGGTCTTTTACTTGTTTGGTAAGTGTTACCCCAAGATACTTTATGTTGTTTGTGACTATTGTAAAGGGTGATGTTTCTCTGATTTCTTTCACAGCCTCTTTGTCATCTGAATAAAGTAGGGCTACTGACTTTTTTAAGTTTATCTTTTATATATATATATATATATATATATATATATATATTTATTTATTTATTTTATATAACCAAGTCCATTTAAATGAAAACAAACATTTATAGACAATATTTGGGAATTTGGGCGTCATTCTTTCAAAACTACTTCCTGCTGGTAAGGGGCACTGTCATGGGGGATTCTAAGAAGATTCAGAAATCCTAGCTGTAATCTGTAAGGCTGCTTTGTCCAGCTGTTTTGAATGTAGGATCACCAGGTACTCTGTTTCAGGCGGTCTGGCTTGATCAAACCACATTAGTCTGGAAGGAATCCACATCTTTTCATTTTCTGTGGAAACAAAAATAGAAATCCTTTTTCCCCAGTAACTTGTCCTTGAACTTAAATTTTGGAGTCAAAGCATTTTTTTAATTTAATTTATTATTTTACATGTCGATCCCAATTCCCTCTCCCTCCCTCCGTCCCTCCCTCCCTCCTTCCCTCTTTCCCTCCCTTTTACCCTCTCTGCCCTCTCACATGCACTCTAACCACCCTCCCCTCCCATCCTATCCTGCTAGTTTGCTGAAGGTGTTTATCAGCTGTAGGAGTTCCCTGGTAGAGTTTTTTGGGTTGCTTATGTAAACTATCATATCATCTGCAAATAGTGAAAGTTTGATGTCTTCCTTTCCAATTTGTATCCCCTTGATCTCCTTTTGTTGTCTTATTGCTTTAGCTAGAACTTCAAGTACGATATTGAAGAGATATGGAGAGAGAGGGCAACTTTGTCTTGTTCCTCATTGTAGAGGAATCATCTTAAGTGTCTCTCATTCAGTTTGATGTTGTCTGTTGTTTTACTGTATATTGCTTTTATTATGTTTAGGTATGTTTCTGTTATCCCTGATCTCTCCAAGACCTTTATCATGAAAGAGTGTTGAATTTTGTCAAAGGCTTTTTCAGCATCTAGGGAGATAATGATGTGGTCTTTCTTTTTCAGTTTGTTTATATGGTGGATCACATTGATAGATATTCGTATGTTAAACCATCCCTGCAATCCAGGAATGAAGCCGACTTGGTCATGGTGGATGATTTCTCTGATGTATATTTGGATTTGGTTTGCCAGTATTTTATTGAGTATTTTTGCATCAATGTTCATGAGGGATATTGGTCTATAGTCTTCTTTCTTAGTTGTATCTTTGTGTGTCTTGGGTACCAAGGTGATTGTGGCCTTGTAAAAAGAGTTTGGTAATGAACCTTCTGTTTCTATTGTGTGGAACGATTTGAGAAGTATTGGTATTAACTCTTCCTTGAATTTTTGGTAGAATTCTTCACTGAAGCCATCTGGCCCTGGGCTCTTTTTGGTTGGAAGGCTTTTGATGACGGCTTCTATTTCATTAGGTGTTATAGGTCTATTTAAGGTGTTTGTTGTTGATTTAATTTTGGTAAGTGATAGTTATACAAAAATTTGTTTATTTCCTTTGAATTGTTTAATTTTGTGGAGTACTGGTTTTCAAAGTATGACCTGAAATTGTCTGGGTTTCCTCAGTGTCCATTGTTATGTCCCCCCTTTTCTTTCTGATTTTGTTAATTTGCATGTTCTCTGTATGCTTTTTGGTTAGTTTGGGTAAAGGTTTGTCTATCTTGTTGATTTTCTCAAAAAACCAACTCTTTGTTGCATTGAATTTTTTGTATTGTTTTCCAGGTTTCTACTTTATTGATTTCAGTCTTCAAACTGATTATTTCCTGGTGTCTACTCCTCTGGGGTGAGTTTGCTTCTTTTTGTCCTAAGGCTTTCAGTTGTGCTGTTATTTCTCTAATGTGACTATCTTCTGTTTTCTTCATATCTGCACTTAGTGCAATGAACTTCCCTCGTAGCTCTGCAATCAAGGTGTCCATAAGTTCAGGTATGTTGTATCCTCATTCTTGTTGAATTTTAGGAAGTCCTTAATTTGTTTCTTTATTTCTTCTTTGGCCCAGGGTATGGTACAATTGCACATTGTTAGTTTCCATGAGTTTGTAGGGTTTCTGTGATTTGTGTTGTTGTTCAATTCCAACTTTAAAGCATGGTGTTCTGATAAGATACAGGAGAATATTCCAGTTTTTTTGTATCTGTTGAGGTTTGTTATGTCACCTAGTATGTGGTCAATATTAGAGAAGATTCCACGTGGAGCAGAAAAGAAGGTAGATTCTTTTGTGTTTGGATGGAATGTTCTATAGATGTCTGTTAAACACAATTGAGACATAACTTCTGTTAGTTCTTTTGTTTCTTTGTTGAGTTTCTGATATGTGGTCCTGTCTAGCGGTGAGATTGGGGTGTTGAAGTCTCCCACTATAAGTGTGTGAGATTTTATGTGACCTTTGAGTTTCAGTAGCATTTCTTTTATGAATGTGGGTGCCTTTGTATTTGGGGCATAGATGTTCAGAATTGAATTTTGTGCTGATGATTTCTCCTGTGATGAATACAAAATTACCGTCTTCGTCTCTTTTGATTAATTTTGGTTTGAAGTCTAACTTGTTAGATATTAGGATAGCCACACCTGCCTGTTTCTTGGGTCCATTTGATTGGAAGATCTTTTCCTAGCCCTTTAACTTGAGGTAATGTCTGTCTTTGAAGCTTAGATGTGTTTCTTGTATGCAGCAGTAGCATGGATTCTGTCTTCGTATCCATTCTGTTAGCCTGTGTCTGTTTATAGGTGAGTTAAGACCATTAATGTTGAGGGAAAGTAAGGACCATCGATTGTTAATGCTTGTTTGTTTTAGATTTGTTGTTGGTGATGGTATTGTGAATATATTTGTCCTGCTTTACCCTTGGCTTCTGGTGAAGTGGGATTGTCTATTGCCTATATCTTTATGAGCATAGTTAATTTCCTTGGGTATGAGTTTTCCTTCCAGATCTCTCTGTAGGGCTGGATTTGTAGATATGTACTGTGAAAGTCTGGCTTTGTCATTAGATATCTTATTTTCTCCGTCTATAGTGATTAAGAGTTTTACTGGGTATAGTAGCTTGGGCTGGCATCCTTGGACTCTTAGGACTTGTAGAACATCTATCCAAGACCTTCTGGCCTTGAGAGTTTGCATGGGGAAGTCAGGTGTAATTTTGATAGGTCTTTCTTTTTATGTTACCTAGCCTTTTTCCTTTGCTGCTCTTAATATTCTTTCTTTATTCTGTATGTTAGGTGTTTTGTTTACTGTGTGTCGAGGGGTCTTTTTTCTTTGGTCCAGGCTATTTGGTGTTCAGTATTTCTTCCTGTACTTTCATGGGCATATCCTTCTTCAGATTGGTAAAGTTTTCCTCAATGATTTTGTTGAATATGTTTTCTGCACCTTTGAGTTGGGCTTCTTCGTCTTCCTCTATGCCTATTATCCTTAGGTTTGACCTTTTTTTTATGGTGTCCCACATTTCCTGGATGTTTTGTGTTAAGGATTTGTTGGATTTACTATTTTCTTTGGTCGATGAATCTATTTCCTCTAGTTTTTCTTCTGTGCCTCAGATTCTGTCTTCCATCTCTTGAATTCTGTTGGTTATGCTTGTGTTTGTAGTTCCTGATTCTTTGCCCAGTTTTTCTATTTCCAGCATTCCTTCGGTATGTGTTATCTTTATTGTCTCTATTCAGTTTTGAGGTCTTGAACCATTTCCTTCACCTGTTTAATTGGTTTTTCTTGGCTTTCCGTACTTTCTTTAAGAGATTTGTTCATTTCTTCCACTTTTTTGTTCATTTTTTACTTCCATTTCTTTAAGAGTTTTTCTCACATCATTTTTGAGGGCCTCTATCATTTTTATGAAGATATTTTTCAAGTCGTTTTTTTTCTGTTTCATCTGCTTTGGAGTGTTCAGGTCTAGTTGGTGTTGAGTCCCTAAATTCTGGTGGTGTCGTGCTTGTATTTCTATTGTTAGGCGTTTTCTTTTATTGCCTTCTCCCCATTGCTTCTTCCAGTGGGTGCAGGTGGGGTCTCTCTCTCTCTATGGTTCTCCCCTGTTGGGCTTAGGTGGGTCAGAATTTCTATGTCTGTAGCTCTGGGTGGTCCAAGCTCTCTAGGAGGTCTCTCCACAGGCAGGGACCTGGCAATGGGGGTCAAAGATTAGGCTTCTTTAGAGGACTGGTGATAGGTGTCAAAGATCCAGCAGGAAGGGACTCAGGATACTCCAGAGGGGATAGGTTGATCTCTGGGAGGGGCTGGAACTCTGGCAGATGACCTGTGGTGGGTGTCAGAGATCAGGCAGGTGGGGATTCTGGGTGGTCCTGTGTGGATAGGCAGGTCTATTGTGCTCAGAGCAGCTCCAGGAATTTCCCTGAAGGTGGCAGAATTTTTGGATCTGCCCTCTGTCTCAGTGCTCAATCAGAGTGGTGGGACAGTGTGCAGGGTAGAGCACAGGGTAGGTGGAGGGCAGACTCTTCGTGGAGGTTGGTGGGTCTGTATCAGAGCAATAGGAGTGCTCTCACTGAGGACAGGACAAGAGGATGGAGGGTGTAGTGGGAGGGAGTTAGATTCGGGGCCAATCCAGGGAGTTCCTAGGGAAGGGTATGGGGGGGATTCAACTCAAATTGGTCCCAGACTCACCTCTATCAGAGGCCTGGCAATGGGGGTCAAAGATCTGGCAGGTAGGGAGTCAGGATGTTCCTGGGCAGATAGGTGGATCTAGCCAGGACCTGGCACTCCAGTTGAGGCCTCTAGCAGAGTCCTAGCAATGGGGGTCCAGGATAATTTTTAATACATAATTTTTTTTTTAGTTTTGAAAAATTTAAATCATTTGGGTATATTCTACCCCAAAGCTGCTGCTTCTCAGCATAAATACATACACCCCCCCCCTTTGCAGGATTTTCTATAAGTTGTGATTTTAGGGAAAAGAAAAACTTTAAGAAAGTCCCAATTTGTGAGATAGCCAATGGCTGACACTAAGAATAAAAACCTTAGCTCTTTCAAATTGACATAATCAAGATAGGTCTCTTCTTTTTATCATTGTTATTATTTTTATTTAAATTAGAAATACTCTTGTTTTACATGTCAATACCAGTTCCCTCTCCCTCCTTCCCCTCCTCCCCTGCCAGCCACTGACCCCCTATCCTATCCCCTTTCTGCTCCCCAGGGAGGGTGAAACCTTCTATGGGGGATCTTCAAAGTCTATTACATCATTTGGGCAAGGACCTAGGCCATCCCCCATGTTCCTAGGTTGAGAGAGTATTCCTCTATGTGGAATGGGCTTCCAAATTCCATTTGTAATTTGTACACTAGGAATAAATACTGATCTACTACTAGAGGCCCCATAGACTGCCCAGTCCTCTAACTGACACCAATGTTCAGGGGATCTGGGTTGATCAGAGAAGCATCACCCTTTACAATAGCCACAAACAACATAAAATATTTTGGGGTAACACTAACCAAAACAAGTGAAAGACCTGTATAGCAAGAACTTTGAGTCTTTAAAGAAGATACCAGGAAATGGAAAGATCTCTCATGATCTTGGATAGGTAGGATCAACGTAGTAAAAATGGCTGTCTTGGCAGGTCTCTTCTTAATCACTACTAATTTCTCAGCTCCAACTGACAAGCATCAATATCCCAGCAAAGCACAGTTTTTATATTAAAAGTTCTGGCACCTTGTTAATCATAGTTGTTTAATCAGCTCCAGATAAACAAACCTACAAATTTTTTCAAACAAAAAGCCCAGTAGCCTTTGCTTCCCTTTGCAACTTCACAGGTCAGACCTACATTATTTATATTGCTCTCAACATTTCTTTTTATTTTCCATGCTCCTGTAGAAGAGCTTACAGAGCTCCCAACATTCAATTATGTTTCTATCACAAAGTTCCAAAGTCCTTCCATAGTCCTTTTCAAATCAACTTGTCATGTCTTTCAATACCCCACTGTACTTAGGGTTTCAACTGCTGTGATAAAACACCATGACCAACAATCAAGTTAGGGAGGAAAGGGTTTATTTGGCTTACACTTCAATATCACTGTTCATCATTGAAGGATATCAGGACAGAAACACAACCAAGGCAGGATCTAGAGGCAGGAGCTGATGCAGAGGCCTTGGATGGGTGCTTCTTATTGGCTTTCTCCCCATGTGGTACTCATCCTGCTTTCTTATATAGCCCAGGACCAGCAATTCAGGGATGGCACCACCCACGGTGAGCTGGTCCTTCCTCCATCAATCACTAACTAAGAAAATGCCTTACTGGCCTGCCTACAACCCAGTTATGTAAAGGTGCTTCCATAATTGAGATTCTATCCACTCAAATGACTTCAGCTTGTTTCAAGTTGACATAAAATCATGCAGCCTCATGTCTATTCATCAAATGGAATCCATTAACCATAAGAATTTGACATGTAACACAGTTACTGACAGAACCTCATTACTGTAGGCTGGGATTAAATTCATTGAAAAGAGGTTAATTATGCTCACAAAAGTCTTGACACTATTACATATTCTTCTTTTTTGTCATAAGGCAATGGGAATCTGCACCTGTGAGGTATGTGCACATACTGGACATCACGGTGTGTGCTGCAAGACTACACAGGATTCTGTATATATAAGCTGACCCTCGCTATCTTGGAAAGTGCCAAGGATTGTGCTTTATTTATGTAAAGGATACCTTCCAGTGTTGCTTCTTTCTTCATGCATCTAACTTTAAATCATCAGGGACAAACTGCTTACATCATGTCAAATGGCTTTTTAAACAATGCTTTTGGATGCAAGTTTGGCAGCCAAGCTTCCCCATTTGGGTTGGTCCCTCTGGCTTTGCTATTCTTAGACTTTGATGGCATAATGATACCAGGGACTTGAGAGGATGATCCTTAGACCTGTTTTTCCAACTTGTGTTTGTCACTTGGACAGAAGATCTCAGATGTGAAGCCTGAAGGTAAAAAGTGTTGAAGATTTCTCTAGGGCATTGTAGCAAGCTGATCTGGAACAAATAGATGGTTGAGTGGCCTCTTCTGTCTATAAAACTTATAAACTCACAGAGAGGGATACACATTCACCTGTTGCAACTATGCACATAGCATCACTGAAGGTTCCATTTGTGATCAGGAAAACACTGACAATGCTCACTTTGATTTCTTTCTTCTTGACCCTGAAGTTTCCTGTGGGTCTGTGCAATTTGGCAAACTGTTTTGTCTCTTTGGAAGACAATGTATACCAGGATGGAGACATGGTGATCAGTGCATTCTTACCCCTTTATACCTATCAAACCTCTCCATACACTGAAGGGCCAGAAAGCACAGACATTTATCTACGGTAAGTGTCTCTTGCCTGCTCTTCCTAGCTCCATTCTTCAGGATACATCCTTAGTCCATTTCATCTTTGTCTTCTCAACATTACTCCCATTCCAAAGTGGTAAGAGTTTTTAATTGTAGTCTATTGTCTTCTATTTTTATAACTGAAATCTGAGTGCACAAACCTGCCCCGGCCAGTTTCAACACATCTATTTTGTTGACAGCTGTTGTGCAGGGACCAAATTATATAACTGAGAATCACAACTTAAGGAATGTGTGCAGTTCAGTACTAATAGTTGACAACACAATGTCAATTCTACAAAAGAGGGTTTGTTGCAGCATTTCCTAAAGTCTGTACCAAAAGGTTGCTACTGTGTGTTCCATTTTCCTGGAGGAGTCTACTGGTATTTAGATATTTAAAACTCTTTGGAGATCATTATTTGCTTCCAGATGTACCCCTGAACCTTGGTGTTGCAAGCCAGGCCAGGGACTAACTATAATCAGGCAGCTGTGATGCTTACATTCTCTCCAGTTCCTGACCAATGCTGGTGCAGGAATATCCTTTTAACTATTAACAATGTCATCACTACAATCAAAGAACTGCTTAACAAAGGTTGACATAGACTTGTACAGAATCTGAACAGGAGCCTTCTGTTCCTGTAAGCAGAGAAGATGCCAATGACACAAAATCTTGCCCCTCCTGTCAGAAACTGATGTGACAGGTGTTGCCTGTGGCTGTTGTGCAACACTTAGGAAGACAGATGGCAGGAAGGAAAAGCATATAACTTGTTTCTGCTTAAAAGCAATCTCATCTCTCCCCACATCTAACTGTTGGACGCTGTCTTTGCATTCTCTATCATGTTGTCCTGATTGCCTCCTTTCACTTTTAGTAACTCTGCCAGTCACATGTGCATGTTGTTGTCACTGTGGTACCCCATGGCTCTGACTCCCACAGATCCCACTCTTTGCAACTCCTTAAAGAGATGCAACTCACTAGAAATTTTAGAGAGATTTTGGGAGTTTATGATCTGGATCTGTTTGGTATCTAAATACAACAGCCATTAGTGATAATATTAATGTAACAATACTAATATAACTTTCCAATGTGGGAGGCAAACATCAAACCTACTAGCTTCAGAGTACCGAAGATGAGATGCAAGAAAACTTGTTGTAAAAATTATCAACATGTTGTCTAATTTTGTGCATGACCCAATATTTATATTTTATATGTATTTATTTTAATGTACAATTAACTGATATTCTCTGTGATTATGTTAAACTGCCTGAATTCATCATCTTTAGTAATAAACCTTTTGCAAAGTCTACTCTTGCAAATTACATCAATCATACTCTCTCTGATCTCATGACATATCCTTAGTGCCACCATTAGTAACCATGCAGGCACTGTGCCTTGAGTTTGTATCTACATTTTTACTGCTTTCCTAGGCAAGAAGTTTATCTACTAAGCTATGTCCGAGCTAAACTTTTTTTGAATATTGGTCACAAACTTGTATGAGCTTGGTAAATAATACATATTTCTTCTTTATGTTTTGTTTCCTTTATTAATTAACTTTATTTGGACAGTATAACTTTTGCTCCAATGTCCGGTGATCATAGTCACCCCATGACACATCTGTCTTCCATCCTACAACCACACCCTCATCTTTCAGATTCATTCCCATCACATCACCAACCCACTCCCATCTCCTTCATCTTCCAAAGTCACTTCTCTCTCAACCCCATGTGTGAGGTTAGCATGTGTATGTGTGTGTGTGTGCCAGTGTGTATTTGAGAATGCATATGCATGTGTGTGCTTGCACATGTGAATATGTGTGAATTTGAGTGTGAGTGTGTGGTTCTGAATATGAAAGTATATGTTTGGAGTTGAGAGGACAATCTTGGGTGCTGTTTACCTCCCACCTTGTTTAAGAGAGAGCATCCTTGTTATTCACTGTTGCACACACCAAGTTGACAGGCTCTAGCCTTATGGAATCCTACTATACTTCTCATTTATCATTCCATAAGATAAGAAACATTTGTTACCATGTCCTGGGGAGGATACACACTCAGGTTAATAAAGTGATGACTTATGCCAAGCAAGTATGTGAAGAAGTGCAGTATCCTATATACTCACTGCCATGGGAAAATGACAAAGGGCAGCTGACAGCTAAGTCAGACAATATTATCAAATAGACTACAAGATATCTTAGAACCACCTGCGTTAGGACTGATAACCACAGCCCAGGTAGAAGGATCATGTCAGAAACCTCGAGTCCGGCTCCTGTATTTCACTGGTTCCAGCCCCAGATATGCTATGCTAATGACAAACTAAGACAAGGATGTAGAACCAAATTTCCCTTTGTTTTATCATCAGGCCCTCTTAGAAAGTCTTTGTTCAGTCTGGCTCACCACAACATACATACTCCCACTACACAGAGTCTGTTTTTCACTTTTATGAAGGATAGGCATTCTAAGATAAAGGCATGTGATGATCATGTAGTGACTTCCTGCTTCATGAATGGCAGATAGTTTTCTTGTTCTATCTTCATACTTAAAATAGATAAAGGAAATGGTCTAATATTTTAAAAGTCACATAAATATCATTGAACAGCTCCTTATATAAACTGTTAAACACAACCACAGGTCCTACTGATTTCTGAATGATCTTATGTTATCATCAAATAACAAGGTATTTTCAACATTAAAGTTGTGAGGGAAAGCTTTTCTTTAGTGAATGACAGTTACTGTATTCATTCTGAAGAAAATAGTGATGGAAGATTGTTCTGTAATGTCCTCTACACAGTATCCATCCCACCAACTACCAATTTGCAATGGCCTTGACTTTTGCTGTAGAAGAGATCAACAGAAACCCCCTTCTTTTGCCTAACACATCTCTGGGTTATAGTATCTACATTGCTGGGCCAACTCAAGAAGTGACGGTGCTGAGTTTCTTCATTTGGCTCACGGGTAAGACCACATTCATCCCAAACTACACTTGCAGAACAGAGGAAAACTCTATCGCTGCAATCACAGGAACAACATGGGAAATTTCTTCCTTAATTGGCACATTTCTGGGACTTTATAATTTTCCACAGGTAAGATTACATAAATGGGAAGAAAGCATTCTCCTTTGATGTCCACATTGGATACCAAAGAAAAACATAAATAGGAAAGACTTCCTATTTAAGGAATAGGAAGGAAGATATATTAACAGGTGATGGCGGTACATTCCTTTAATCCCAGCACTCAGGAGGCAGAGGCAGGTAGATCTTTGTAAGTTCCAGGACAGCCTGGTTTACAGAGCTAGCTTCAGAGCAGCCAAGGTTAGAAAAAGAAAACCCATGGGGAGGGGTAGACTAAGAGAGAGGCAGAGACAGAGACAAAGAATTTTTCATTTGTGTGTGATTCAACAAAGTCTTGGGATAAACGATATGCCAGGAATCAAGATGTTGTCTGTGCAATCTTAAGGACAAGAATTTGGATGCCAGCACCACCAATGTCCTCATGATAGCACAGCAGAGACAAGATAGTCCCTGTGGATTCTAGGAAGGCAATAAAAACATGAATCTCAGTGTAGAGAGGCAATGCCTCAAGAACATTATGTGGGAGAAAGTATAGGGCACTCAAGGCCCTCTTCTAGCCTTCATATGTATATGTACTTACACATCTCTCTCTCTCTCTCTCTCTCTCTCTCTCTCTCTCTCTCACACACACACACACACACAATCCTAACCAACTAATGTATGTTTTGAAATACAAGAATTCTTTAAGACTGTACACTTGAGATTTGTTGATATATTGACATTTATTTTGTTTGAAATATACCTGAAGGGCACGAGATACACACATGTTATAGAATGCTCTCCATATGTTAGTTGATTTAAATATAAATTTAACTTTTTACAACTTTAAGCTAGTGTTTCATACTCATTGAGTTCATGATTTCTGGATACTTCTCCTTCATGCCACTCCCTGTTCTTTTCTTTAGCTTTCCTTTGGATCTTTTGAACCAAATATGAATGACCCAGTAAAGTTTCCTTCTCTGTATCAGATGGCCACCAAGGACACTTCTCTAGCCTTAGGCATGGTCTCATTGATGGTCTACTTCAGATGGAACTGGGTGGGGCTGGTGATCTCAGATGAAGAAAAGGGTGTTCACTTTGTCTCAGAATTAATACCAGAGATGGAAAGAAACAGAGTCTGTGTTGCCTTCAAAGAAATGATCCCAATCACCCATATGTTCTCTATGATATTCACTGATGTCTACAATAGTCCGATTGTGATGAACTCAGCAAAAGTCATTATCATTTATGGTGACACTGACTCTTCTTTTGGCGTGTTCTTTAGAAGATGGGAATATGTATTTCCATGGAGAATCTGGGTCACCACTTCACAATGGGATATCTCTACTGCTATGAGACATTTTATTCTTGACTCATTCCATGGGACTCTCATCTTTTCACAACACCATGGTGAGATTTCTACTTTTAAGGACTTTGTAAAGACAGTAACCCCTTCCAAATACCCAGAAGACATTTTCCTTGCAAGACTGTGGGAGATTTATTTTAATTGCGCAATCTCTAATACTTCCTGCAAAGCATTAGAAAATTGTTCATCTAGAGGTTCCTTGGAATGGTTACCTTGGTACCACTTTGACACTGCCATGAGTGATGGCAGTTATCATGTATACAATGCTGTATATGCTGTAGCACACACACTCCACAAGATGCTTATGCAACAAATAGACAAGCAAGCAGTGAAAAATGGAGGAAAAATGAGATTTCCTCCCTGGAAGGTAATGGCTTTTCATTTCGATGGTGCAGAATGTCACCACAGGAACTTAGTTAAATGGCCCCACAGGTGCTCCAAACAAGTACTTGGGATTTTTTTTTTTCCAAAAAGAAATCTTATAGACTGTTTTTCCCGTTTAAAAGGAAAATGTGTATTTGGGCAGGATTCATAATCAAAATGCCAATATCATATAAGGAAATATTGAAGTTTTGAAGGCCAAAGTTTATGTTAAAGATGAAGGGTTAACAGTATCTTGGGCTTCTAAGGTTCTCAACAGAAAAGCCATAATGTCTTCCCATTATAGTCTTGAATATAAATAAGAAATGACCTGACATTTCAGGTTCCTAAATAGTGTACAGTGCCAACTAACAAAGTGATCTAAAACATCTCCTCAGACTATGTCTGTTATAGAGACTGTCTTAGGTGTGATTCCTTTGGTTGTGATAAACTATGTGGACAAAAGCCACTTAAAAGAGAAAGGCCTTATTTGACTCATAAATCCAATTTACAGTCCATGATCCCAAAGAAGTCAAGGTAGCAAGAATTTAAAGCAGCTTGGTACATCAACATCAACAATCAAGAGCAGAGAGCAGTTAGTTATAGCATGAATGTTATTGCTCAAATCACTCACATCAGTGTATTCAGTTCAGGCTCAACTCATGAAATGTTCCTGCTTAAACTCAAGGTGAGTCTTAATAACCCAAGTTACAAAATCTCTCATACTCAGAAGCCAAATTAATCTAGAAAATTCTTCACTGAGTCCTAACTCTCAGGTGGTTCTATATTGTGTCAGGTTCATAGTTAGAACTAACCATCACAAACTTTAATGATTAGTGTTGTAAACCACTGTATTTCATAGCAAACCTGAGTTTATCCAAATATTCTGTCCACATAGTTATAGGATAATTTTGTTAATTCACTGTAATTATTTTTTTTTCAATTATGTACTTGTAATGATGCTTCATTTTGAAGGACTGGGTAATTAAAATGTGAACATGACATAATTCAGGTTTTTATATTAACAATGAACATCCCTTTTCTAAATCATGAATATACCTTAGCTGAACCGCGTCCTGAAGAACATTCAATTCAAGAATCCCAGTGGAGACTCAGTAACTTTGAATCCTTCAAAAGACATTCATATAGATTATGACATCCTGAACTTCTGGAATTTTCCACAAGGTCTTGGATATAAAGTAAAAATAGGAACATTTTCCCCATATTTGCCACCTGGTCAACAATTGTCACTCTACGAGGACAAGATAGAGTGGAGCACAGGAGTTACAGAGGTGGGTGGGATCTTACAACATGCTTTACACAAGACAGAAAAGTATAAAAAAGTGGGGAAAATGCTTTGGTGAATCTCATATCTTCATATAAAATAAGGGTGACAGCACTGGTGTATTTAAAAACTCACTTTTTATGTTCAAATATTTCAAGTATTGTCACATTCTTCCCATGTATAGAAATGTTTATAAATATTATATATATGTTTGTTTACATTATATTTATATGTGTATTATACATATATCCTATTATAGGGTGCATGCATACATTCATTAATTAACTGAATTTAGATTTATAAAATTAAATTCAATCAAGTACACTCATAAAATTCAGTTACCAGACCAGTTCTTATGTGTCCTCACATCTCTGATTTCCTCAGACTCCCATCTCAGTTTGCAGTGAAAATTGTGGTCCTGGATTCAGGAGATCTCTTCAGGAAGGCAAGGCTGTCTGCTGTTTTGACTGCAGCCTCTGCCCAGAAAATGAAATTTCCAATGGTACAGGCAAGTGTGTGCATTAAGAATGAGGTACCCACCTTTATTTTTAACCCATGGTTTGAAGTAGAAATCATGCACAAGATAGTCACATAGACTGAATTCTTAAGATTTTGGGTTGGTAATGAATAATCATAACCATCAACAACATACCCCCTTGCAATAGCCCATATTTGGTGGCTTTGCATGATTAATGGCCATGTTTTATTAAGTTACTACTTTTTGATAACTCCAAAGGAGTCTATGATTCTCTTCTCCCAGGTAAATTTACATGTGGAATCTATATACATGTATCTATGTCCAATCTTTTTGTAACTGTATTAACTTGACATTAATACCATTACTCTGGCACAGGCTAACTCTCCCAGTGCCCAAAACTGTTCTTGAAACATATCAAATATTAATAAACAGTAGATTTGTCTTAAAAAAATTCAGATATTATAGCAGAGACTTAGCAATGAAGTGGGCAATATACACTTGTGGTGCACAGACAAAAAATTCAGGCAAAATACTCAAGCTAAACACACATAGTAAGTAATGCATATGACTCACATAAAAATAAGTGGCATAGATTGATCCCAATGGGAAAATTATGTTTTATGCTCTCTGTAATTCACATGTGAACAGGAAAGAAAATCTATGAAGATGTACATTTAGGGTTTAGTCATAAAGCTAAATATTTTTATGCAAAAGTCCTGCAGAATAAATTAAGTAATACTATATACATTTTAAGAGTAAATCATACTAGTTTACATAAGTGACCTGAAAAACTCTACCAGGGAACTCCTACAGATGGTAAACACCTTCAGCAAAGTGTCAGGATACAAGATTAACTCAAAAATATTAGTAGCCCTAGTAGATGATAAAGAGGCTGAGAAAGAAATCAGAGAAACATCACCCTTTACAATAACCATGAACAGCACAAAATATTTTGGGATAATGCTAACCAAACAAGTGAAAGTCCTATTTAGCATGAACTTTGACTCTTTCAACAAAGAAATTAAATAAGATACCAGAAAATGGAAAGATCTCCCATGCTCATGGATAGGCAGGATCAACATAGTAAAAATGGCAATCTTGAAAAAACAATCTACAGATTCAATGTAATCACCATTAAAATCCCAGTACAATTCTTCACAGACCTTGAAAGAACAATACTCAACTTTATATGAAAAAACAAAAGACCCAGGATAGCCAAAACAACAAAGGAACTTCCAGAGGCATCACCATCCCTGACTTGAAGCTCTACTATAGAGCCTGGTATTGGCACAAAATAGACAGGTAGACCAATGGAACCCAATCGAAACCCCTGATATTAACTCACACACCTATGAACACCTGATTTTTGTCAAAGAAGTTAAAATTATATAAAAAGGAAGCATCTTAAACAAATGGTACTGGCATAACTGGATGCTGACCCATAGAAGACTGCAGATAGATCCATATCTATCACTATGCACAAAACTTAAGTCCAAATGGATCAAAGACATCACCATAAATCCAGCCACACTGAACCCCTCAGAAGAAAAAGTGGGAGGTACGCTTGAATGAATTGGTACAGGAGACCGCTTCCTGAACAAAACACCAGTAGCATAGATACTGAGATCAGCAATTAATAAAGGGACTTGCTGAAATTGAAAAGCTTCTGTAAGGCAAAGAACACAGACAATAAGACAAAGGGCAGCCCACAGAGTAGGAAAAGATCTTCACCAACTCTACATCTGTCAGAGGACAAATTTCCAAAATATACAAAGATCTCAAGAAAATAGCCACCAAACCACTAAACAATCCAATTAAAAAGTGGAGTACATAACTAAATAGAGAATTCTCAATAGAGGGATATAAAATGGCTGAAAGACACTTAAGAAAGTGTTCAACATCCTTAGCCATCAGGGAAATGCAAATCAACACGACTCTGAGATATCATTTCACTCCTGTCAGAATGGTGAAAAGCAAAAACACCAATGACAGTTTATGCTGGAGATGATGTGGAGAAAGAACTCCACTGCTGTTGGGAGTGCAAACTCATACAGCCTCTTTGGAAATCAGTATTTGGTTTACATTTGCAGTCCCTCATGACAGGAAGCTAAGTTGAGAACTCATGAATGGATACAGAAGCAATGAAAGATCTCTGCTTACTGGCTTGCTTCTTATACCATGCTTGAACTGCTTGGATATATCACTAAGGACCACCTGCCCAAGAGTGCTAACCATCCCAGTGGGCTAGGCATACCACAAAAGGCATTAGTCAAGAAAATGCATTAAAGGTGTATCTATAGGCAAATGTCATGGGAACATTGTCTCAATTGAGAGACCTTTTCCCCAAATGGCCCAGGCTTATGTCAAGTTGGCCCTAACCAACAAAGATAATAACCTGAAGTGTTTTCAATACTTTTTTCCTCTGTAATTGAGATAGTTTAATTTAAGGTGTAATCATTTCTCAAGAGATGGAATAGAAATGGCTGATGAACAATGAAAAAATATTCAGCCTCACTATGTATCAGATAACTGGAGATAACAGCTTTATTCAGATTCCATTTTATAGCAGTTAAAATAGCACTCATTTAATAATGAATAACAACAAATCATGGTGTGGAATTTGCACAAAAGGGAATGTTTACTTAATGTTAACAGAAGAGCACACTAATTCACGAACAGAAGACAGTACTAATTTATGAGCAGTAAACAAAACCATTCTTTTCATGAAGGAA